>NC_081757.1:263016-323016 GCF_963082965.1 Carassius carassius
AAATTAAATATTTTTTTGCAAACAAAGCATTGGGCAGATCAGGTATGATTTTATTAGTTTGATGCACGTGTGAAAGTCATGACATCTGGGGTTGAATGGGACATAACTGATGTTTAAAATGAATCATTCCAACTGTACAATAAAATTCTGATGTGTTGAAGCATGAATGATTCTACATTGGAGCATCTTTTGTTTTTAACCAACAGATGTAAGAATACGGATTTATAATATCAGCCATTACATCATAATCGTTGATCATAAAACCATCCTTATTGGCCAGAATTAATTTTCTGGCGAATCCCTACATGGTGGACATCCATAAAACATCCGAAGGCAAGACACTAGTGTAAAAAAAAAACTAACTAAAAACATCCAAACTACACATATAAGTGTTTACTTTTGTCTGTGGACTTCAGTTACAGTACATATCTTTAAAAATCTTTTATATTCACTGCAGCAAACACCAAACTCAGCAGATTTATTCCTCTCTATATTCTAAAGGTTTCTACTGATGGGTTTGTTCATATATCATTTGCCTGATTTCATACAATATTTTATTCCTGATAGTAAAATTGTATTTGTTTTCTGATTTATTAAGACAAAACAATTACTACTTCAACAATCGTGTTAAAGTATGTATATATCTATTAGTAATCATTTCTATTCTGTAGTGTCTCGCCTGCGAAACGAGTCATGGTTTCATTCTGCCATGAAGGTCAGAGAGTAAATGGACACAAATGGCTGCAGAGTCTATTTATTATCATTATCCACCATCTGTTGTTCTGGCCACAGACGCCAGAGCCAAAAAAGCGACTTCCTCCAGGACTTTCGAGGACAGCACATGTCCTGTTTCTGGCTTCAAATGATCATGGTGTGAATCATATAAAAACATACCATATTCTTTTTAAAGGAAGCTTTAAAGGAACAGCTCACCCAAAAATGGAGATAGTTTGAAGAATGTTGGTAGGTAAACAGTTGAAGGTAGCCATTGACTTCCACAGTATGAAAAAAATAGAATGGACCTTTTTGATATTTCCGGGTCTCTCAGCAGCAGAAGCTGTCATAGTTGGGTTAACTTCGAGAGCAGCGAATATATTTTTTATATTCCCATTTGCTCAAATATCAAAAGAAACAAATGAGAGAGACTGACAACGGCAGTCAGAGAGCGGTCAAATTTCCCTTCCCTCCCATAGATTCTGTCCCTGAATTAAAAACACCCATTTCACCACTGAATAAAAAATAAATAGAAAAGGGTAATTGCTATTACTATATAATTGTAACTATATCTCACAAATCTTTTTTTCTCAGCATTGTGAGATATAAACTCGCAAATCTGAGAACATATCAGTACATACAGGCGTGGAACCACACTTGAGGGTGAGTAAATGTGGGTCAATCCATAACCAAAAGTTCCTTTTAAAAGTAATGCATTACAATATTGAGTTACTCCCTAAAAAAGTAACTTATTATGTTACTTAGTTAAATTTTTGTGGAAAGTAATACATTGTTACTTTTGCTTTACTTTCACGTTACTTTTTAAATATGAGCAAGGCTTGATGGTTTTAATATAAGAAGTTCTATTTATAGTCCATGTCAAAGCCCTTTCACGCTAAAAGGTCAAATTAAAAGGAAACAAAGTAACTGGTGTTACTTTTTTTAAAAAGTAATTCCAATATTTTCTTGTAAATTAAAAAGGAAAGCGTTACTTTACTAGTTACTTGAAAAAAGTAATCTGATTGATTGTAATCTGACCCCCAACACTGAATCAGAATCAGAATCAGAATGAGGATTATTGCCAGGTATGTTTACACATACGAGGAATTTGTTTTCGTGACAGAAGCTCCGCAGTACAACAGAATGACAGCGACAGAACATAAAACACATAATAAAAGAATATAAAAATACAAAAAATACAAATAAGTAGATAAGGAATGACAATATACAAATTGACAATTGTAGGCAGGTATATTACAAAAATGCAGTTATGTATGTACATGTATATTATGTGCAAAATTTAAGTGTATACTAAGTATGTGTGTTAGATAAATTAAGTGTATGTGTATATAAATATAAAGTGTAGTGTGTTCAGTGTGTTCAGTGTGTATCAGCTGTTCATAAGATGGATTGCCTGAGGGAAGAAACTGTTCCTGTGTCTGGTCGTTCTGGTGCTCAGAGCTCTGTAGCGTCGACCAGATGGCAACAGTTCAAAGAGGGAGTGTGCTGGATGTGAGGGGTCCAGAGTGATTTTAACAGCCCTTTTGCTCACTCTGGATAAGTACAGTTCTTGAATAGATGGGAGAGTTGAACCGATGATTCGCTCAGCAGTCCGGACTACCCTCTGTAGTCTTCTGAGGTCCGATTTAGAAGCTGAGCTGAACCAGACAGTTACTGAAGTGCAGAGGATGGATTCGATGATGGTGGAGTAGAACTGTTTCAGCAGATCCTGTGGCAGGTTAAACTTCCTCAGCTGGCGAAGGAAGTACAACCTCTGCTGGGCCTTTTTCACAATGGAGTCAATGTGAATGTCCCACTTCAGGTCCTGAGAGATAGTGGTGCCCAGGAACCTGAATGACTCCACTGCAGTCACAGTGCTGTTCATGATGGTGAGTGGGGGGAGTGCAGGGGGGTTTCTCCTGAAGTCCACGATCATCTCCACTGTTTTGAGCGTGTTAAGCTCCAGGTTGTTGAGACTGCACCAGACAGCCAGCTCTTTAACCTCCTGTCTGTAAGCAGACTCGTCACCGTCCTGAATGAGGCCGATGAGTGTGGTGTCATCTGCAAACTTCAGGACCTTGACAGAGGGGTCCTTAGATGTGCAGTCATTAGTGTACAGGGAGAAGAGCAGTGGGGAGAGAACACAGCCCTGGGGAACTCCGGTGCTGATTGTACGGGTGCTGGATGTGTATTTTCCCAGTCTCACTAGCTGCTGCCTGTCTGTCAGGAAGCTGTTGATCCACTGACAGACGGAGGTGGGCACAGAGAGCTGAGTTAGTTTGGGCAGGAGGAGGTTTGGCATTATCGTGTTAAAAGCCGAGCTGAAGTCCACAAACAGGATCCTCACATAGGTCCCCGGTCTGTCTAGGTGTTGCAGAACATAATGCAGTCCAGTGTTTACTGCATCGTCCACAGACCTGTTTGCTCTGTAGGCAAACTGAAGAGGATCCAGCAAGGGTCCAGTGATGTCCTTCAGGTGGGCCAGCACCAGTTTTTCAAATGACTTCATGACTACGGATGTTAAAGCCACAGGCCTGTAGTCATTTAGTCCTGTAATTTTGGGTTTCTTTGGGATGGGGATGATGGTGGAGCGTTTGAAGCATGAAGGGACTTCGCACAGCTCCAGTGATCTGTTGAAGATCTGTGTGAAGATGGGGGCCAGCTGGTCAGCACAGGATTTCAGACAGGCTGGTGTAACACAACCTGGTCCTGGTGCCTTTTACCTATTCTGCTTCCGGAAGACCTGGCGCACCGCATCCTCGCTGATCTGTATTGCAGGTGTGGGGGAGAGGGGGGATGCAGGAGGTGTGAATGGTGAGAGCGGTTGATTGGAGAGGTGTTCAGGAAGGGTTGCAGGAGCTGTGAATGGTGTGAACGTTTGTTTGGAGAGGCATTCAGGGTTGGTTGCAGGAGTTGTGAATGGTGAGAGCGGTTGATTGGAGAGGTGATCAGGGTGGGTTGCAGGAGCTGTGAATGGTGTGAACGGTTGATTGGAGAGGCATTCAGGGTTGTTTGCAGGAGTTGTGAATGGTGTGAATGGTTGTGTGGGGAGGTGTTCAGGGCAGGTGACGGGTGTTCTTTCAAACCTGCAGTAAAACTCGTTCAGATCGTCTGCCAGTCGTTGATTTTCCACAGTGCTGGGGGGTGGTGTCTTGTAATTGGTGATCTTCTTTAGACTTTTCCACAATGATGCGGAGTCGTTCGAAGTGAACTGAGTCCTTATTTTTTCAGAATAATTCCTCTTTGCCACTCTGATCTCGTTTTCCAGTGTGTATTTAGCCTGTTTATACAAGACATTGTCCCCCTTCCTGTAAGCATCTTCTTTGGCCTGACGGAGCCGTCTGAGTTTTGCAGTGAACCACGGTTTGTCATTGTTGTAATTTAGTTGAGTCTTGGTAGGAATACACATATCCTCACAGAAACTGATATATGATGTTACGGTCTCTGTGAGTTCGTCCAGATCGGTGGAAGCAGCTTCAAAAACACTCCAATCAGTGAGGTCAAAACAAGATTGTAAATCCTGCTCTGCTTCATTAGTCCATCTTTTTACAGTCCTTAATACAGGTTTAGCTGATTTTAGTTTCTGCCTGTAGGTCGGTATAAGATGAACCAGAAGGTGATCAGAACGTCCCAAAGCTGCTCGTGGAACAGAGTGAAATGCATCCTTTATTGTTGTTTAACAGTGATCCAATATATTACTGTCTCTGGTGGTAACATGCTGTCTGTATTTTGGCAGTTCACGGGAGAGATTGGCTTTATTAAAGTCCCAGAGAATGATTAAAACAGAGTCCGGGTGTTGTTGTTCTGTCTCTGTGATCTGCTCAGCGAGTTTCTGTAAAGCCAGACTTACTTGCGCTTGCGGAGGAATGTAAACACTAACCAGAATGAACGAGTGAAACTCCAGCGGCGAATAGAACGGCTTGCAGTTGACAAACTGCATTTCTAGATCTGGACATCTGGCATTTCTAGATCTCCCTGATGGCAGCAGACTGAAGAAGCTGTGTGATGGGTGAGTGGGATCACCTGTGATATACTTGATGTGGTGCATGACTAGCCGTTCAAAGCACTTCATGAGGATGGGGGTAAGTGTAATGAGTATCTATTGTGATGAGTACTGATTGATGCCTGCAGGTGGCAGTAATGTATTGTATAAGATGAAGTGCATTCCCTAGAGGAAAGGCTGGTAATGGAGACATGCTTTGTACAACACCCGGAATAAAGACGCCAGTACCATCAATTCTTTATATCTTTATTTGTTGTCTCTGGAACAATACATGGTATCAGGAGTGGGGTCTGAAAAGCCCAATGGATGCCATTAAACCACCGGGATCGTTGAAGCTGTGTGGAAATGTTGATGCACATTGGAGGACTTTCAAACAGCAGTTTGAGTTGTATGTTGTTGCTATTGGACAAAAAGCGGCTGTGGATGAAAGAAAAATCGCCCTGTTACTTACCATTGCTGGAGCTGATGCCGTGGAAGTCTATAACACCTTTAATTTTGATGACGAGGCAGACAAGAAGAAACTGGATAAGGTACTGGAAAAATTTGATGCTCATTGTTTGTCAAGGAAGAACGAGACATATGAACGATATGTATTCAGAACACGTGTGCAGCATGAAGGAGAGGCTTTTGATTACTTTCTGACTGATCTCAAGATAAAGGCAAAGACTTGTAACTTTAATGAATTGAGAGATTCAATGATTCGTGATCAGATTGTTTTTGGTATCTATGAGAAGAAACTGAGAGAAAGATTGTTACGAGAATCAGAACTCACCTTGGATTATGCTGTCAAATTGTGTCAATCCAGTGAAGTAGCGAGACAGCAAGTGAAGCAGTTTGATGGGACTAACACAGCCGCTATGTCATTTCCCAGTGTAGAAGTTGATGCCATTTCATTCAGAGACAAGAGAAGAGGTAACACAAGAGGTTTCAGAGATAATGACAATGAAACATTCTCATGCAAGCGCTGTGGGACCAAACATAAGTTCAGACAGTGCCCAGCTTTCAGAAAAAGATGTTCTAAGTGTAATGGCCCCAACCACTTTGCAAAAATGTGTTTTTCAAAAGACATTAAGAGGGAAAATAAAGTGAATTTAGTGGAGGAGGCAGATGACAGTGATTTGAGCGACTCATTTTATGTGAACATGGTTTCTGAAGAGAAAGTAAATCTGGCTGCTGAAACGTGTGTATCAAGTGACGATTCAGTCAAGTCTTCGATGTGGATTGTTCCTCTTGTGGCTAATGGGACCGTAGTACCCTTTAAATTAGATACGGGTGCAAAAGTTAATTTAATTAACATCGGAGATGTAAAAGCACTGAAAGAAAAACCTCTCATTAAAAAAGTACAGTTCCCCTTAAAGCCTATAATGGACAACCAATTGAAACGCGAGGAATATGCCGACTAAACATACAAATAAAAGGAAAGATGAAGAGTTTGATGTTTGTGGTAGTTCCCAATGGTCATGAATCTCTTTTAGGAGATAAAGCGTGTGAAGACCTTCATTTGGTTAAAAGAGTGTATCAAGTCAACAAGGAAACCGTAGTCTTACAGCCTGTCTGTGACAAAATAACTGACATTGTCAAACAATTTCCAGATGTTTTTGAAGGTCAAGGCACACTGCCATTTACCTATAAAATACAACTGAAAGATGATGCTTCTCCAGTCATTCATGCTCCTCGGCGGATCCCTGCACCTCTGCGTGAGGCCTTGAAAAAGGAATTGGATCGTATGACCCAATTAGGAGTAATACAATGGATTGAACAACCTACAGATTGGGTAAATTCTATAACTTGTGTGAAGAAGCCTAATGGTGACTTAAGAGTGTGCTTAGATCCTAAAGACCTAAATGATAGCATCAAACGAGAACATTACCAGATACCCACCCGTGAAGAGATCATTAGTGACATGTCAGGAGCTAAGTTTTTTAGCAAATTAGATGCATCTCAAGGATTCTGGCAGATCCGATTGGATTCTGAGAGTAGCCAGTATTGTACATTTAATACTCCCTTTGGGAGATATTGTTTTCTTCGACTTCCTTTTGGAATCAAATCAGCTCCTGAGATTTTTCATCGGGCCATGGAAACTCTTATTGAAGGTCTAGAGGGTGTTCGAGTATATATTGATGATATTGTGGTGTGGGGGTCCACCATTCAACAACATAATCAGCGATTAGTAAAAGTTATGGAAAGAGTTCGAGCACATGATTTAAAGCTCAATCAGAAAAAGTGTCAATTTGGAGTCACAGAGATCACGTTCTTAGGGGACAAGCTGTCTGCAAAAGGTGTGGAGCCACATTCAGCAAAAGTGCAAGCCCTCCTTGATATGCCTCCACCTACGGATAAGAAGGGAATTCTGCGTGCTTTGGGAATGGTGAACTTCCTGGGGAAATTTCTGCCAAATTTGTCAGCTAAAACTACCCATATGAGAAAGTTGTTACAAAATGATCAGGAGTTTGTCTGGACTTCAGTACATGATCAAGAATGGAAGCAGTTAAAGGAGACTCTTACTACTGAACCTGTCCTTGTTTTTTTTTTGATCACACACGACCAACTAAGATCTCTACAGATGCCTCTCAGGATGGATTGGGGGCGGTGCTTCTTCAGGCCTTTGAGGATTCCTGGAGACCTGTGGCCTATGCTTCTCGATCTATGACAGAGACTGGAAGACGATATTCACAAATAGAAAAGGAGACCTTGGGTTTAGTATTTGGCTGTGAAAAATTTCATGGATATGTCTATGGATTACATACTTTTAAAGGTAGAGACTGATCATAAACCATTAATCTCCATCATTCAAAAGAACTTAAATGATATGTCACCTCGAATTCAACGCATGATGATGAAATTACAAAGATATGATCTGAATCTAGTCTATACACCTGGAAAGTATATCATTGTGTCTCGAGCACCAGTATCTTCGGAGATCAGCAAAATGGACGAAGTTGAGAGACATGTGAGGATGGTGTATCCAGCGTTACCAGTTTCAGATGAGATGTTAAAATTGATCGCAGAGGAAACTGCAAAGGACACTGAATTGCAGAGGGTTATTGCTTACCTTCAACATGGATGGATCAAAGGCAAGTGTCCACAGTATCTTCCTTTAAGGGCAGAACTGAATGTGGTTGAGGGCATGCTGTTGAGAATTAACAGAATTGTCATTCCAGTATCAATGCGCCACGACATGCTTCGTAGAATTCATGAGGGACATCTTGGTATCGAAAAATGCAAGAGAAGAGCTAGACAAGCTGTTTTCTGGCCAGGAATTAATGTGCACATTGAGAAATACATCAATCAGTGTGACGTCTGTCTAAGTCATCATTATAAACTGGCCAAAGAACCTATGATGATAGCTGCTCATCCTACTGAACCATGGCAAAAAGTTGGAACTGATCTTTTCCAGTTGAATGGTAAGGATTATCTGGTGGCTATCGATTATTATTCCAATTATCCTGAAGTTGAACAGCTCCATCATACAACATCGAATGACATGATTCAACGCATGAAAAGCATCTTTGCAAGGCATGGAATTCCTCATATTGTGTAAAGTGACAATGGTCCTCAGTACACTAGTTGTGAATTCAAACTGTTTGCGGAACAGTACGGTTTTAAACATACTACTTCAAGCCCACTTTATCCAAAGGCAAATGGTAAAGCAGAAAAAGGGGTACAAATTGTAAAAAGACTTATGAAAAAAGCCGCAGCAAGCAGGTCTGATATAAATCTGTCTCTTCTGAGTTACCGTTCTTCTCCACTCAGTTGTGGATTATCTCCTGGGGAGTTATTGATGAACCGAAAACTGCGTGATACACTGCCAAAAGTATCCCTGAAAACCGCAAACAACAGCCTATCATTGAAAGAGATGCAACATCTTAAAGAGAAGCAGAAAGAATATTATGACAAGGGAGCTCGACATTTGAAACCTCTTTCTGAACGAGACACAGTTAGAATTGCGGAGTCTAATGGATGGAAAAGGAAAGCTACAGTCCTAAAAGAGGTAAACCCAAGATCATATCTGGTTCAAACAGAAGATGGCCAGAAATTGCGGAGAAATCGACAGAGCTTGCTTAAGACCAGAGGTGGGTAGTAACGAGTTACATTTACTTCGTTACATTTACTTGAGTAATTTTTTTGGGTAACTAATACTTTTCGGAGTATATTTAAAGATGGGTACTTTATACTCTTACTTGAGTAAATTTTTGGGGGAAAATCTGTACTTTTACTTCGTTACTGTGGGCGACGCTCCTCTCGTTACTTTATCTTAATGCAATAAATGTTATAAATGCTTCAGTTTATTCCAAACGCGCCGTCTACTTTTCTCTGGGCAATGAGCGATGCCCATTCGCGAATGATTCATTCTTTTGAGTCAATTCTGTTCAAAGGCTTGATCAAACCAATTGGCAAACGAGTGAATTGGTTCATGAATCAGTTTGAATGAGTCGTTCAGTTCCCTGCCGCACGCGCTGAGCGTCTGAAGTGGTTCACTCGGAGTTGTAACGTTTAAGAACAGAAAGAGCGTTGAAAACGTGGCTGGAACTGCACTGAATTGAAATCTGCAAAGGTTATTACTTGCTAGCGATGGAGATCCTTATTAGATGAACACCGCGTGTGCTGTCTACTATTTAACAGGTAATAACTTGGGCTACATTCGATTACAGTACACGATACCACTGTGACATTAGTTTGTTGTACGTGTGTGGCTTATAACAGAGGGGAGTCAAGTTGAAAGCAGCTTCCAAAAGACAAAAAATAGCCGATTAAGATTTGATTAATTTTAATACAGTCACACCGGTGCAAGTACGTTCAGCGAGTCATATTATCAGCTGCTAAATTCAGATCTGTGATCGCTTGCTGGCGCTGAGCCAGAGATAGATGTGTTTATACAGCGCTGCGCATTATAACCAATCACACATGATTCTTTTGAGCTTATTAAAGCATTGGCCAATCAGAGGCGTTCAGATGAGTCATCGCTGAAATGCCGGTGCTTCCTTCACTCGCTCACTGACTGAATACCTCTTTCTGGCGAATTCTCTCGTCAGAAACAACAAAGTGCAGATGTGTGTACGAATCTATAATTAAGATATTGATTTCACAGTGTTAACAGTTTCAGTTGTGATTGAAATCTAGACTGTCAGTGAAAATGATCTTTAATAATGTAAATGTTATTTGCTCTTTTTCTGAACAATGAAAGATTAGTAGCAATATTTATATCACATTGACTTTCAATGTTAAATTCACATTTAATATAAAGTCAGTCGTATTAAAAATATGTTATGGCATGACACCTATATCTATTACTTAAGTAAACAGACTGGTTTTATAATAAATTACATAAATTGGAGTAAAGGCTGATGAAATATATACATTTATACACGCACACATACATTACATACATTTTATCTATATATCTAAATAAAATAGGCTCAGTATATATGACCCAAAGTAACTAGTAACTAACTACTTGAGTAGATTTTTTATCCGATACTCTTTTACTCTTACTCAAGTAACTATTCAAGACTAGTACTTTTACTTTTACTTGAGTAAATATTTCTAGAAGTACTTTTACTTGAGTACAGTTTTTGGGTACTCTACCCACCTCTGCTTAAGACTGCAGAAAAATGTCCTCTTGTTGATGAGCCAACCCTGTCTTCAGAACTGCAGTCTTGTGAAATGCCCCCTGTTGATCTGCAACGTCATGAAATGCTATCTCCAGGTATGTGTAGTTCTGCCTCTTTTAAGGAGAACTAATCGAGTTCGAACAGTTGGGCTGATGTGAATTATTAGTAATTGTGAACAGTGTTCGAATTGAGGGGGGGCTGGGGGGGTCCGGGACCCCCCATAAGCATCAAGGGACCCCCCATAAGGCCCAAAAAAATGACCTTGGGGGGTCCCCTGGTTTTTCATTAAAACTAAAATAGAAACAATATTTGACATAGCCCTATCTATCTATTTTTTACCAAAGTATTGCGCTGCCGCTCCATAGACTGTAAAAAGTGCCGCTCCCATAAAAAGCTACTTCAAATTAGATGTGCATCTGAAAATACGCTCAAGTGCGCCACACGCTGTTTTCTGAAGGAATTTACAGACTGCGGGCGCGACGTCGCTGTGTGATTGGCTGACAGAGTGATCCTTCGTCATTATTTTACCTCACGATAACGGTAAGATAATATTTCTTTGTTTTATGATTGTTTGGTATACCTAATTTATTGCTACTGAATAAGTGTTTATCTTAGAATCAGAGAGTCACTTATAATCTTGGTCTGTCAATAGTTGTTTTTTTTTATCTTATGATGCTAGCTCACTATCGGCTTGTTAGTTGTAATTAGCCATCTAACGTAATTCTGAGAAAAATAGAATCTTGTTTGGAGCTAGCATTGCACCCATTCTGAATTAAACAAATCATTTTAAATCTAGTAACCTTAACTGCTCAAAAACAGTGTTAATTTAATTAAGGACATTATTACTGATGAAAATGTTCATCAGGTGAAGGCTTTTTTTTGTGTCAACGATGATAAAGCAGGGTTGCTAACTCTCACGAATTGTGCGTGAGACACACATGCATTGATTATTACGCCGAAGACAAACATGCAGATCAACCGTTTTTGTTATGAATTGTATCCTATTTTCCATTATTATGTATAGCCTAATACAATTAGTGTAGTATTTAAGGTTAAGTGGAGAAAAGGATTTTAAATTCAATGCAAAGAGGCAAATTAAAGTCATTTTGTGGCCAGAAAAATAATAATTTCCATTTGCAATGCCATTGTTTACCCACTCTAATAAATATACATACTCTAGTTGCTCAAAAGAGTATTGCAGGTCATAACTGCTTACTTATTTTTAGGTTTTGCATTTAAATAAATATTTAGACATGATCAAACACTAGATTATACATTTGAAAAAGATACTCGTATAAGCACACACAAGTGAATATTAATTAATGCAAGAAAATACTGAGTTTAACCCAAGAAAAGTAAGTACAGTAGGCCTATTCATGTGAATTGATAGTGAATCAAGAGATCAAAATTGATTAATGGTCATCAGCATCGTAATCGTATCAAATTATTTCTATTTTTCCCTCTTGTAGAAACACTATTGTGACAAAACATATATTTAAACATATACTCTCATTCACCACTATAGAAGTTTACCCAACTATGACAACTTCTGCTTGAAAATATGAAAGGGTTATGTAACTACATTCAAGATAAATTAGTTTTTTTAATGAAATAAAATGCCTACATGTGCACTGTTCAAAGTATATCACCATTAATAACCTTAATAAGTAGCATGAATAACATGGAGTGCTTTCTTAAATATATTCACAGTAACGACAACAAATATAATATTACAACTTACATCTTACATTATTTTCTCAGATATGGACAAGGGAAAGAAGAGAAGAGCCATCTTGTTATTTCATAGATTTTTATTTAATTTTACATAGTAAATGCTCAGCTGCAAAAACATGTTATGAAACACACAAAGTAAATTAAATTCACAAGTAAAGTAAAGTAAATTATATTATTATATGAAATAAATAAATACAAATATGTATATTATTAGTTGTTTTTTTTTGGGGGGGGGGGGGACCCCCCAAGAGCTTTGACTCAATTCGAACACTGATTGTGAATCTAATGTGTTAAAAAAAAAAGAGAGATGTAATGAGTATCTATTGTGATGAGTACTGATTGATGCCTGCAGGTTGCAGTAATGTATTGTATAAGATGAAGTGCATTCCCTAGAGGAAAGGCTGGTAATGGAGACATGCTTTGTACAACACCCGGAATAAAGACGCCAGTACCATCAATTCTTTATATCTTTATTTGTTGTCTCTGGAACAATACAGTAAGTGCCACAAGTGGTAGTCATTGAAGCAGGATGGAGATGGCTTCTTCAGAACTGGAATGATGGTTGTAGTTTTGAAACATGTGGGAACAACAGCCTGACTCAGTGAGAAGTTGAAAATGTCTGTGAAAACATCAGTGAGTTCTGCTGCACAGTGTCTCAGTACACGCCCAGGGTACCCATTTCCATTGATGACTGCAGTGTTCATAATTTTAATAATATGGCTCTAGTGGGTGGTGCTAGCGCAGTGGATAAGACACATGTCTTTGGTGTGAGAGACACGGGTTCGAATCCACTGTGAGACACCAATGTGTCCCTGAGCAAGACACTTGACCCCTAGTTGCTCCAGAGGTGTGCGACCTCTGACATATGTGGCAATTGTAAGTCGTGTCAGCTAAGTGTAAATGTAATTCATTGTATAAATTAATAGTCATGTTCAAAAAAAAAAAACATTTTCAACCATTTTTTTACATTTTACCATATTTTCCTGCCAGTTGGCACTGAGAGTGACTGACACTGGATGGATAGAAAAAAAATACTACATAGCCTAGATATGTGTGTGTGTGTGTGTGTGTGTGTGTGTGTGTGTGTGTGTGTGTGGCCTGTATAAATAACAATAAAATAATATAATGAAAAAAAAACGACTTTCTCTTTTCTGTGTGCGTTCATACATTGTATTAATTTGGCATATTTGGCGGTTGGCATTAGAAGTTATATGACTAATAATAGTGGCATATGAGAAGTTTAAAGCCAGAAAAAAAAAAGTGCCTTTTTCGAACCTGCTGAACAAAAAAAAGGTGGCTGAATTTTGTTTGTTGTTATTTAGAAAGCTGAAGTTTCTAGGCGTTCATTACTTTCACTCAATTTGATTATTTTTAGCACCCCTCTGAACTGTTAACCCCCCGTCTCTGTTAAGCAGCGCAGCAGACATCTTCTGCATGTAAAACTACAGTAACTCGCAGAGCTGGCGAGGGTTTTGAGAGAGCTGTCGTCAGCTATTTCTGCCTCCAGCCACTCGGTCACGCGCAGATCACCGGGAGACGCGCGGCACGAGCGGATCCGTGCCCGTTAGATCCGGTGGGACAGATGGAGGACGCTCTGAACGCCAGGATCCCGCTGACTACACGACACGAACCGTCACTCCTGATTAACGCGATGCTTCCTCCGCCATCTGATCATCTCACACACCTCGGGAAACTAGACAACATTTATCTGAAGCTAAGACAGCACAGAAGATGATTGACGCATGCCTGATCTGATCACAGATGCATGGGTGAATTTCACTCCAAAATCAAATCATTTATTTATTTGATTGTTTTCTGCATTGTGACAATTCATGAATATAATGCACATGTAGCGCAGGCGAGAAAACCAGCACAAATACAATTCAGTATCTCAATGTCAAGATTTTTCACATTCAATTTAGGAAACCTAGTTATTATTTTATTATTAGATATACTGGCAATTGGATGGTGACGATTTAAATGTATATAATTGTCCTGAAAATGTCACACAAAAAACAGTGGTTCTAAAAAATATATATTCTGCACCAAAATAGTTGCTTATTTCTTGAGTTTGAGGTGGTTTCTCCTCCATTCACTCACAATATTTACACCTGCATTAAAGACTTGAGTATTTGAATTGCATATAAAATTTCTATTCATTGGATTATGCCGTTTTAACTTTGGGCAATAAACTTATTAATATGACTTATATTTTTCAGTCTTACATAAATGAAACAGAAACAGGTGATTTCTGCACCAGTGTTATTTCACTATCACGTAATTACATTTTTATACATTGTTTGTGTTTTTGTCATATTTATTATTGATTTGTTTTTCTGTACAATTTCTATGCTCAGTCATTTTCATTTCCGTTTTAGAGTTAAGTACCTCATGAAACTGAGATTTAGAATATAAAATTCATTTGAAAAGAAAAATGCATATAAAAATATACAAATTATACAAAGACATGTATTTACCTAAAATACGTTTATTTAAAAAAACATTGCATAGTTTATTACTAATCTGACTTTATGCATGACTAACAAACATGCATCTCATTAAGTTTATAATGTTATACTGTGTAATTTTACATGCGTTTCAAATGCATAAATCTTACGTTTAGGCCTAAATCTTTTTTTAAGTGTTCAGCCGTATTTCCCTTGGACTCAGTTAAAGAGCAAAGGTCTGATCTCTTGAGAGGAGAGTGTGAGATGTCACAGAGGTTTCTTCGGCGAGCTGGAGTGAGACGTGCTGATGCTGGAAGGAGCCGTCCAGTGTCTCGTCCGCGGTCTCTGGACTATATTCATGCTGTTGTTGTTGCCGATCTGAACTCCATAGACGTTGGACAGGGTGATGTGAGTTCGGCCTGAGAGGAGAGCAGAAAGAGCAGATCAGATCTGTCACCAGCTTCAGCTCCATCTAGTGACAGATCTGGGACTTCTGGATGACTTCTGACCATAAAGGCTTTCTTTTTTAGTTTTTTGCAAATAAAGGGAACCGCTGTTAGCTTAGAAGTACGACATTGTAAAAAGTAATTGTTCTGAGTTCACATCCTTTCAGGGATATAAAGTCGAAAACTGACCTGGTGTTGAAATCTGGCGCTGTAAGAACAAACACACCGCAGGACGTTAGGACAGGAGCGCTCAGTGATAGGAAATGTGTTTGTTTGTTTGTTTGTTTGTTTGTTTGTTTGTTTGTTTCAGACCTGTGTTGTTCTGCCAGACATCACCAGTGGAGCAGCACGAGGACATGCTTCTCTGAATTCATCTCTGGAGCTCAGATCACCTTTCTTTGAGGACTTTGTGTGACCAGCAGCGGTTTCCTGCCAGATTACGTGCTTAATTTAATATTCCTATCCGGTAGCAGCTTTAAAAACCAGATCTATGGTTGAAATACACAACTAACTGATTTGATCTGCTCTTAATTTCCCACTGAATGTAATTCCAACCCTTTTAAAACCAAACATGTAATAATATTAGCTCTGAATCACTTCTATTGTACAAATGATGAGCTGATTATTGACCTTAATTAGCCGAGTACAGTTAGTTAGAAATTAGAAATACAACTGTATACAATTTAGATGAGTATAACATGTAAGCAAAACATATTTATGTGATTTGAATGATTTTGATTGACCTGGTTGGGAAGTGGTCCAGTGACGCAGGACGAAACCTGAGGCTGTGCTTCTGAAACATGAAGAGGATCAAGAAATCAAGAACAGTATTTATTCTGAGAGCCAAAATGAGACAGGTTTGACTTCCCAAAATAATACAGTAGAGCAGGACGTCATTTGTTAGTTGGGTCTAAAATTGTGTAAGGCGTAAGTTACTTTAAAATGAATGCATTACAGTATTGTGTTACTCCATAAAAAGTAACTAATTGCATTTCTTAGTTACTTTGACATAAAGTAATAAATTACATTTAGTGCTGCCAAACCACATACAAAATAAGTTGTTTGTCTGCATAATATACGTGTTTTCTGTGTATATTTATTATGTATATATACGTAGATACACACATACAGTACATATTTTGAAAATAGTAACTACGTCTATAATTTATATCATAAATATATTTAATAAATAGGCATAACATATTTACTCTGAAGTATATACATGCATGTGTGTGCTCTTATATATATAGATAATAAATAAACAGCACACACATGTAGTAAAAACTTATTTTAGATGTGATTAATCATGATTAATTAGTTTGACTGCACTATTTATGTTAATTTTGCATTATGTGCTTGTTATTTTATTTAAAAAATAAAATAAAACGTTTTTAAATAAAAGTTTAATTTCAGTTACACACAAGTTTTAGTAGTTTTCCTGTGTGATGTTAAAACTGAAGCAAAATAATAGTTTATTTTTTTGCAAACGACAGAATTAAAATAATGCGTTATTTATCAAATAAAAAGCATACCATTGTGTGGTTTACGGCTGATCTGGATTGATTTAAAACTGGAACAAATGTCATCCTCCTGCTCATGGGGAAAGATAGTGTTAACTGAGGATAAAAATAAGGGTTAAAGAGTGTAAATATTACTTTCAGCGTGCGATAAAAACACAAAGACCGTACCAGCTGCTTCAGAACATCATAGACGGCATCATTGAGTCTGTGTCTGTGCATCTGAAAGATCTTCTCAGTCGCGTGAACACAGTCTGAAAGTAGAATAATAGATTGTGTAGACTGCTTGAAACTAAAATCTGTTTCACTAGATTACAAGCTTAAACCCTTTAATTGTTCAAAAATATGTTCAGTGTTTTATGAGAGTGAAGGGTTGGCGTCTCACCGAGGAAGGACGGTCTGCTGCTGGGCTCCTGATGCCAGCACTCGGTCATGAGCTGCCTCATCTGGTCCAGGCCTTTAACCCCGCGGGGGTCTATGGAGGTCAGGTCAGGTCTGTCCCCCAGAGGGATCCGGAAGCGCACCAGTGTGGACTGAGCTCCTGCGGGACAGACACGAGTGAGAGCTGCTGCGGACGCCAGACAGAGATCGCTTCGGGACACTTACGTTCATACGGCTCCTTCCCTGTGACGATGGACCACAGCAGAACGCCGTAACTGCAGAGCAGACGTCACACTTTAGCACACATTACACCTCATGTTACTTCATTCATGTGTGCCATCTGAGTAAATATTCTGTGTTTTATATTGAAGATATGTTAGATGTGTGTACCGGCTCTTTAAGAATCGCGACTGTGAAGAATACAGAAGTCAAGTTTCTTTAACTGTGTTTGTTTAGTTTATCTCCGAGACATTATTAATGCAATATATCGGACCAGAGTATGTGCACTGCTTTATTGGACACGAAGCGCGTAAAACTGAAACTAAGATTCATTTATTTTATTTGATTCATTTACTTTCCAGATTTTGTCAAATAACATTTTAAGAGACATAACCATTTAGCTGAAATTGTAACACCTTTTGCATTCAGGCAAGTAAAAAAACATAAAAAACTAAAATGTTTTTATTGCATGAATAGATTATCAAAATACAAATTGTGTGTATATATATATATATATATATGTTTTTTTTTCAGATTTAAAAAAAAAAAATGAAGCGATATAACCAGTTAAATCTTTTTTTTTTTTTTTTTTTACACTTTCATCAATCAAGGATGCATTAAATTGATCAAAAGTGACAGTAAAGACATTTATTTGAAATAGAAATCTTTTGTAACAATTAAAATGTTTTTGGGTTTCTAATCATCTGTGAATCCTGAAAAATAAAATGCATCACAGTTTCCACAGAAATATTGAGCAGCACAACTGTGTTCATCATTGATAATAATCAGAGATGTTTCTTGAGCAGTAAATCATCATATTTTCATGATTTCTGAAGATCATGTGACACTGAAGACTGGAGCAATGATGCTGAAAATACAGCGGAGCATCACAGAAATACATTACACTTTAACAGAGACTCACAGCATCTGTTTTACATTATAATTTTACTGTATTTTTGATCTGATACATGCAGCCTGAGTGAGGTGAAACCTCATGTGTGTGTGGTCACCTGTAGACGTCAGTGGCTTTGCTGGCTTTATGGTTGAGGGACTGCAGCGCTTCAGGAGGCATGTAGCTCAGTGTTCCTCCATCATCATCGTCCTTCTCTCTGCATCTAGAAACGCTCCGAGCCACTCGGGACAGACCGAAATCTGTGAGCTGCGGGAGAAACAAGGCAAGGGTGAATTAAAGTCTCGATGCATTATGCCTGTTTCACAATCAAAGGGCGCAGACAGTCGTGCTTATACACATTATTTCAAGCAGTAAGCTGATAAAACTATTTTACAGTAACATGCACTTCTCAAAGTAGCAAAGTTTGTTAAAAATGGAATATCACCATATTTTATTGCTTTGATTTAAACTGTAAATCTCTGTTGTGCAGCGATTGTTACCGAATTTAATTACGAATAAGAGGATTAATTAAATGGTAAAAAAACATTGTTTTTTATATTAAATCATAAAGCAGAATCCATAACAATTAACACTGACGACTCAGGAAATAGTTTGTACTGCTGTATAGAAACTATATAACAGCATCAGTGATGATGTGAACTGGCCTTGGCTCGGAGGCTGTCGTCCAGCAGCACGTTACTGGGCTTCAGGTCCAGATGCAGGAGCGGAGGAGACAGATGATGGAGGAAGTTCATGCCCAGGCTGATCTCGTGGGCCATGCGGAAGGTCAAAGGCCACGGCGGCGGCCCGGTCAGTGTCTGCAGCAGATCGGCCACCGAACCCTTGGGCATGAACTCCATCACCAGCCCCGACTGCAGCCGCTCGCCGTCCACACGGCCCTCGTACAGACCCAAGATCCTGATCACGTTAGGATTCCCGCCCTGGAACATCAGGTGCGCTTCCCTCTGGATGGAGGACGCTGAGCTCCTTCAGGAGGAGAAACAAACCAGGCCACAGCTTTCTTCATGAAAATACAGTAATGCTAATACATGCACACACACACACAAGTCTGCCATGGTGACCCAGTTTCTGCCAAAACACTGCTTTCACTACACTACAAATATGCCAACACACATATATATATATATATATGTGTGTGTGTGTGTGTGTGTTCAAATGATTAATTGCATCCAAAATAAAAGTTTTTGTTTATATATGTGTACTGTGTATATGTATTATTTATATATATATATATATATATATATATACATATTTATATATATATATATATATATATATATATATATATATATATATATATATATATATATATATATATATATATATATATATATATAAAACACAAGCATACAGCATGTTTTGAAAATATTTGCATACATGTGTGTTATATTCATACATAATATATGTAATCTTTGCTACGCATACTGTCAGACTTGTCACATCACGTGTGTATCATTGCTCTTTTACAGATTTGTAAATCTCTCTGTATAAGTCTCTGCTAAATGACTGAATGCACAGGTAAATGGAAATGGAACAGTTTTCACTTTTACATTGCTTGTAAATTTCACAAATAATTAAAAAGAAAACTAAATGTGAAGTTTTGATTTAAAATTTGTGAAATAGCACATACTTTTATTTATTTATTTCTTCCAAAATATGTGTTTTATATTGTAAAAAATATTTTGTGAAGTTGAAAATGAAATAAAGATTACTGGAGTACCTTTTACATCCAGTTCAAGTTACTTGTATTTGTGAAATTTATTAGCAATTTCGTAGAAAAAAAAAAAGATAAATACATGTGCAATTTTTTTCAGTGCATTTACTAATCGATTTTTTTTTTACAGTGTGTGTACTTTTTAAATATAAAACACTCACACAAGTCAGTTATTAGTGTGCTATGGACAACACAACACAACTCATGAAATCATGAAATATCAAGAGTGGAAATAAACACCAAGCATAAACTAAATGTTACTCTCTGCGTTGAAAGTCTCGTGACACAGTGCTCTGTCTGTCCTAATATTCTGGCTCTCAGTGTGGTTTTACTGTGTTCACGTGATACAGACAACTTCCCAGTGTCTCAACTTGCCCCCACCTCCTCCCCAGTAAACACAATGATCAAAATCAAATGAAAGAATGACCGCATCTCATGCTACCTGAAGAACAGGTTAATGCACTGTACAGTATTAAGGTTGGACTGGGCTGTATAAACTGTGGTTATCAAGGCAAGCATTTAAGGATGTCCCCGTGCTGTAATTACCCGTGTTTATAATGTAATAACTTTATAGCCACGTCCATCCCCAGGGTCTTGTGCTTGGCCCGGTAGATCTGACCGAATCCGCCGGTTCCGACGATCCTCCAGCCCTGCAGACATTCATCCCGGATCACCTCGAACCTGACGCACAGAGATTCGTCCATCTCCTCACCGAGCGTCTGATCTACTCAACTACTCAACCGGAGAACGCTCAAATCGATCATATTCCGAGTCCGAGTTCCTCGTTAATGGCGACGCTCCCACATCGAGAAGCTCGTTTCACTTCCCTATCAAACCAGCGCTTCAGGCTCTTTGAGAAGATCTCGTTCTCACCTTCTCTCCTTCTCAAATCACACCAATAATCACAAATCATATTTATTGACACACAATGTCAGTCAGTCAAAGAAAAACATGTTCCAAGCACGTTTTCGCCGACGTTGAGCGATTAAATTCTATTTTTGAATGAACGTTCCAAACGTTTTCTTTGTTTTAAGAGCAAACGTCAACAGAAAGTTCCATTTGATAATCTCCAAGCATGGACTGAAATATAATAATAATTCTGAAGCAGCTGAAAACAAGTTATATAATATTGAAAGAAACGTTCTTAGTGTGTTGTTTGATAACGTTATTAAATGTTATTTCCGAATGCTTGCTGAAAGTTAAAATCCTTAAATGTTTCGAAAACCTTTATGCGGGTCATGTTAGAGAAACATTAATGTTGTTTTTGAACCACTTCAAACTAATTATAAACAACGAATGTTTCAAATAATGTTCCATAAACATTATTTTCTTTCTGATGTTTTGGGAACATTGTTAAAGACCTGATGGCTCGGAATAAACAGTCTGTTCCTGGAAGAATGTGGAGGTTTCTGAGAACATTCCCTGATAGCTGTGGTCCATTTTTATAGGGTTTCCAACCCCACCATTTACTTTTTAACTCATACCTCCTAATTTCCTTTTAAATTAAAAATAGGAAAAGTAACAGTGTTTCACTGTTCACATATGTTTTTAATGTTGTATATTCATCCTAAAGTAGCCTAAGTCGACGTGTTCTTCAATAAAATTATAAATTCAGTAGTAGGCTATAGAAGATTGAATAATAAATGTCCCCATTATTAAAATAGATTTGTATATATTATTGCTGCTGACTTTAAACGGATGTGGCGGTTTTACGTCAGTGGAAATTCCCACACGATGTGACAGTAAAAGACTAAAGCAAAAATAAAGTCTGCGTTCTCATGGTTTTCACTAATTTTCAAGGATTATGTTCCATTATGTGTTTTTAACTCGTTTCCGATCAAAGATCATGTGTGTTTCTGCGTTTTATGTCGGCAGATGAAGAGCAATCAGATTCCTGATGCGCGTTATTTGCGTTCGTTACGGTAGACCCGACGTTTCCCTTTGGTTTCATTTTATCCACAATCATCATGACCAGATCAAAATGCGGGCTGACGAGTCTCGCGAAACCATGGATGATTTCTAAAACCAGAAGAAGCTTTTTATAATCAAGCAGGACTAAAATTAGACTGAATCCGGATCGTCGCGGAAGAGCGTTCAGACTCGCTCCGGATTGTTTATCGCGAACGCTTCGTAAACAGACGCAAGATCGCAGTTTAAAGTTCACGCGATTATGGTAAGAACGCAACTTTACTGTCGCTCGGTCCTACATATCGTACACATTTCTGTTTCGTTCTTGTGTTTTTATTGAGACTTCCCTGGAAATCTGTTTCGCCTGGAAATCAAATGAATCTCTTTTTTCAGTCACATCTAGAACGTTTTGTAACCAGTTGATCTTTAATCGCTCGGCAGATTTTGATTGCGAAACACTCGCGAATGTTACGTGATTACATTTGTTCTAAGAACATTTGACGACGTTCCCATTAAAGTTTATAATTTTAAAAAGTTAGTGTTTTGATGTTTTAAAGGCATTTTCTTTGTTGTTTGAACTTTAGCAGGAGTACTTTTAAGTAGTAACATAATATATATATGTATATATATATATGTATATATATATATGTATATGTATATATATATGTATATATATATGTATATGTATATATATGTATATGTATATATATGTATATATACTTCTGAAATTTAAACAATTGTATACCAAACACAATTTCTTTGTTACATCCACGTGTCAAATCACTAACACTTTATATTAAGGTGTCCTTAATTCCCCGTTACATATCCCATGCAAAAAAATAAAAATAATAATAATAATAAAAAAACGGTAGCCTAATTAATAGTAAATACAAAGTGTTTTTGAAGTGTATTATACTGTATATATTATAATAATTACAACACTTTGTTAATGAATGCTACAGCATACTGTATTATTAACAATGGTGAACTGATCAACTGTAATAAATACTGTCGTATACTTTAGTTTTTACTATAGTAAATTGTAGTGTATTGTAGTATAATATATCCACAGTCTTAAAAAACATAATTCAGTATTGGGTGATGTAATTAGTTTATATTTCTGTAGTTGTTAAGTTACAACAGCAACTATAACAACCACAACTAATTAATTCAAGTACTTAACTATAGTATGCTTCAAAAACACTATACCTACTATAAATTACTATAGTATTGTTTAATGTGGGATGTACTTACTATTATGATATCAATAAATGATGCATAATTACATGCAAGTACTCCTAAGCCAACCCTGTTCCCAACCCTCACCATGCAGTAAGTACATGTAGTTAATTAATATTATTTGAGTGTATAATTACACGGTAACAAGGACACCTTCAAATAAACCTTCTTTTTGAGAAAAGAAAGCAGCAGATTATGCAAAACATGAATAGTACTCAAATAAATATGTTCTGAGAACATTTCGCTAACGTTCCCATTACGTTCTAAAAAGGTTTTCTTGGTTGTTTGAACATTAGTGAAAATGGAATGTTCAACTTGACTGTTTCCAAGCATTAACGGGAACGATACTTTTGGATGTTCTCAAAACCACCTGAAACTTTTTAGTAGTAATGTTTAAAAAAAAAAAAAACACACACACACACACACATTATACGTGCAACTAAAAAAAATATTCCATGAATGATGTATAATGTTTTGAGCTAAAATTTTAAGGATGTTATTAAAGACCACCTCGCTTTGAATGAATATTCTGAGATTGTTCCTGTTTTAGACATTTGTATACAAAGGTTTTCAAACACCTTTTCTTTGTTAGATTTGAATAACTGAATACAAATAATGTGAATAAAATGAATCTGCGAGTGGCATTAAACCTTTGTTCGAAGCCTTTGGTAGCAAGTAAACTTCAAACAGAGGTTTATATTCCAGACTGAATCCCGTGTTGTCTCAGGATAGTTCCTACAGTGCTGAATCATAAGCGTGTTGTCTCGTCCAGTGAGGTGCGTCATGGCTCTCTCAGGTCTCACACTGGCCAGCTGTGGATCCCGGCGGATGGAGCAGCAGGAGGTGGAGGACGAGTTCACCTGTACAGGTGTGTTGAGGGGGGTGTTGCTGGCGCTGCAGCCCTCCGTCGAGCGAGTGTTTGGGGTGAAGCTGAGTATCGGAGGAGAGGATGGTCCATCTGCACAGAGCGGTCAGATCTGGCTGCAGCTGCGAGGGACTGCAGGAGACGTGCAGGCAGCTAAGGTGCTTTACACACTCAGACTTTCAGTAAAACAACAACAACATTTATTTACAAAGTCCTGAACGACGTGGAAGAACAAGCTTACACTGTAAAGTAACATCTAACTGCATCACATTGCATGGCTGTAAACTACACGATCAATGAATGTGCAACACTCACTACTGTAGTTCTACTGTAGTCCTCTCATCACAGATACATGTAATGGTTTATGGATTCAAAAGCCACAGTTATAATACATATGTCTCCTATTAAAATTGTTGAGGGTTTACTCACCTTATATGTTTATATGCAACTCGTAGCTTTTTGTGAAAGGGGTCGTCAATCAGGAAGCTCAGCAAGAGATCCATTTCCCTGAAGTGCTTCACTGTGTCTTCTGTGGTGCTAAAGGGCTGTTTATGGATTGCCTGATTAAAAATACCTCTGCTCATATAGTGGTGAGTTAAGTGTTTTTCTAAATGTCATTTGTGCTAATGCAGTGTTTTGTAGTACAGGAGCAGGTGTTTTATATGAAGCTGTACTACAACCTTCGGTACAGATACAGATTATATAGCTGAATGTGTTTGTTTTATATGCATACAGTTCTTTTCCTGGTGCAAAGCACTAAAACATTACAGCCAAACGTGATTTTTTTTCAGTAAGAAATTACAACATATTCAAGGAAAAATGCACAAGCACAAATTTCTAAGGATGGTGTGTGCCTGAACAAGCTTAATTTTCCACTCCGCCTCCCTGCAGCAATACATTTTTTACTTTTATGCATGACTTCATTTCCATATGCATATTTTCATCCAAACAAGATTGTACCACCTTTGTTAATAGTAATGAAGAAAACAGAAGGTGATACAAACTGTCATAAGCACTACATTGGCCTCTGAGATATTTCACTGCTAAAAGTCATTTTCTGTCTTGCGTCTTGAAAAATATCTAAACATCCATAAAAACAAGATGAATAACCATGCATAAAATACGATATAACGATTACATTAGAAACTAAATAAAAATGCATGACAAGTGTAGCATGAGAAACAAAACAATGCATAAAATGCAAGATAAATGTTAACTAAAAAAATTGTAAAAAGCAAGACAAATGTTATCTTATATTAATGATATACAAATGCATAAAACGCTAGATCAATGTTGCATGAAAAAGCATAAAAAACTAAGGTTACCTGAGATAAAGTACAAAAGTAAAATGCAAGATAGAGTCAAATGCAACCTGAGAATCAAAAGAAAATACAAAAAATGCAATAAAAGGTAACATGAAAATCCAAACAAACTGGCAAATAAATGTTACATTACAAAAATGTAAGATAAATGATACTATAAAACATACTTGTGCCTTCTGTATTCTGTTCTGATGATTAAAACAGTTTTTTTTTTTTTTTTTATAACAGCTAAACTGTGCATTAGGTGCACTTTTCAAATCTGTTCCTAATTTTAATCCCTGATTTGGTTGATGCACTTTTTTACTGTACTATAGATTATCCCGTTGTGAAGTTATAGCATGCATGTGTCGATCCAGCTTCTGAACATTACATGACTAAATCTCTCCCGTAGGTGCGATCTCAAGGCATCGTCTTCATGACCGGACTGGCAGAACCTGTGGTGAAAGCCTATTCTCTTATTACTGACCTGGTGGAGAAGTACAAGAGCAGCCAGGGACGGCGCTCCGAGGCTGGACTCGAATCCCTGGAGTCACGTCGGGCCTTCAAAGCCATCGTGGAGAGTCTGGAGGACCGTCACACCCTGGACCTGCTGGTGTTACCTGTGCTGGTGAAAGAGGTCCTGCTGGATTTGGTGAAGCAGTCCGGATTGGACTCGCATGCAAAACGGCCACAAGAGAGTCCAATCCCTGTTGAAGTCAATGGAGCATGTGCGATGCAAAGACCTGTTGGGGAAATTGTTTCTGGAGCCTCTGGAGGATTGAATCGTAACGCAGAGAACTCTCATTCCCAACAGCCTCGTCTTTTCCCACAATCCTCACAGAGAAATACCAGCACGGATGATTTCAGCAGCCAATCCTACAATCCGTTTTCAACACACTTTGAGATCCCAGAGTCTCCAGAACCAAGTTTGCCACAAAAAAACGAACCCGAGACGCCACCGCAGGACACGGTCTTGTTGCCCGCAGGAAGCAGAGAAGATTTAGACCACCTTCTCAAGTTCTTCACAGCCATGGGATTTGCCGATAATGTGGTGCAAGCCGTTATAACTCGAACTGGCCCTAAAGAAGCCTCACAACTTCTGGATTTGATCCAGCAGGAGCAGGACAAAACCGACCAGCGAAACCACAGCTGTGAGTCCCAGAATGTGGCGGGAGTTGGTGGAGGAATGCAGGAGGCTCTTCAGATACTAGAGGACAGTAAAGGAAAAGAGGGAAACTTTGTCTTGGACGTGTTGAAGAATGCCGCGGCTACTTGTGGCTACACCGAGGAGAGAGTAATGGAATTGTTCATCAATCTACCCGAGCTCCAGCCACACGAGCTGCTCATGCAACTGCAGAAAGAAGGAGAAGCCAACCGGACAAGAGGAGACAGCAAAACAGCTGATCAGAACATTGCTCCAAATTCAGTGGCAGATCTCAACACTGGAAGCAGAAAGTCAGAAGTGAGGAACGTATCTAAACCAGTGAACATTAACGGCAGACCTCGACCGGTGAGAGGACCGCCGCAGATGACATACTCCTTTGAAACCTTGGACTCTGAAGTGCAATCAGTGGTTTCACCCGTCCGGTCACCTCCACAGACTCCCGCTTTCACTTCGCCAGATATCTCCAACCAATCTGCCGTGCCCAAACCTAACCAGGGCAGACCAGGAGCGGCGTCTGTGGTCACAGGGCCTCAGCGGTTCCTCGAGAGCCTCAAGACGCCCTTCAAACTGCAGCTGTCGGACGAGCCTGGTGACCCCATGCTTTGTCAGATCATCATCGATGGGAGCAATGTCGCAATGAGGTAAGAATCTCAATATGATGAACTCATAAAGGTCAGAATGAGAACAGCGAGGGTGTGTCTCGGTCGACTCCCTAATTCTGACAAAACACATCATCTGCATTTCTGTCTTTCAGCAGTCTATCTCTATTGTGCTTAAAACATAGCTAGCATTGATTGGAATTTAACACTTAGTGACTGATATCTTTTGGCATTGTCATTTTTTTAGCTGCTGGAATAATTGCTACAGTGAAAAAACTAGAGTGCCACACAGACATATTTTCTTGTTTTCCAGTATCAACAAACCCTTCTAATAGAGAGGAATAAACCTGTAAATGTTGGTGTATGTACGTGCAGCTGAAGTAGAGATAAAAACTCAAACAACCTTTAGAGATACAGTATGTCCTGTAATTGACATCTATAGGCAAAACAGATAAAATGCATTAATAAAACCAGGCAAATGATATATCAACAATCCCCTCGGTAAAGACATTCTGAATATAGAGTGGAATAAAACTGCTAAGTTTGGTGTCTGAAAGTGCTGCTGAAGTGGAGATAAAACTTATTTTGAGAAAACGACCTTTAGAGAAATGTACTATAATTGAAATCTACAGACAGAAATAGATAAAGTGCGATAATAATAACAGACATATGAACAAACCACTCAGTAAAATCCTTCAGAATACAGTGAGGAATGAAACTGTTAAGTTTGGTGCATGCAAGTGCTGCTGAAGTGGAGAAAGAAACTTGAGAAAACACATGCCCTTTAAAGATATGTATTATATTAGAAATCTACAGACGCTTATAGATAATGTGCAAAAAAATAAACACTTAAAAGTGTTTCTTTCCTTTAGCCTGAAGGAAGACATGTTATGGAAACAAAATGTAAATGTGAAAAATTGGTTAAAGTTTACAGTTAAAACAAGAAGAAGAAAAAAACTGGGTTTATGGGATTAGAAAAATACACACCCTCTCTTTTAATTATTTTTCTGACCACTATTTCTCTGATATCTTTTTTAGGCACAAATAGACTTAATTTTCATAATTTTCTCAAAATACAAAACGTCTTATCCTTTGTCATTTTGCATCTCTCCACTAAATGCATCTCGATTTAAGGATGTTTAGATATTTGTGCTGGAAGATAAGAAGAAAATATGGTAAATGTCTTGTCAGATAATAAAGTGAGCAGACTGTGATGTTTTGCGAGTGCATTTAAGTCAGTTTCTGGGTAATGAAAGTTTCAGAGCACTAGTTCTGGATTGATTTTGACATTATCTGACATGAGCTAGTGAGTGAAACGAAACACACCCAGGGTAAAGCGTAAAATCTGATGCCTATCCTCCGCAGTCACGGTTTGGGGGTGTTTTTCTCCTGTCGAGGCATTGCTCTGGCAGTACAGCAGTTTTGGGCGAGAGGTCATCGTGAGATCACCGTGTTCGTCCCTCAGTGGAGACAGAAGAACAACTCAAAGGTTAAAGGTGAAGCTCACTCTATGCCTCACATCTCAGTGTGTTGTGACAGAAGCGAGTGTGTCATCATGTGGCTCTTGTGTTTTCTGTAGAAAGGCAATACATGAATGAACTCTTTGATCTGGGTTTCCTCAAATACACTCCATCCAGAGAGGTCGAGGGCAAGAGAATCAACTCATATGACGACCGGTAATTAGCCACTCCATCTCAGATCAACATGTCTTAAAAAGGGTTAATGTTATGTTAAACTGTGTAGAAACTGTGTGTCCCTGCAGCACAGAAGCAGTCATCAGTAGCACAGGTGTATTCGGGTCAAAATTATCAGTTTTTCTTTGATGCCAAAAATCATCAAGATATTAAGTAAATATCATTTTCCATGAAGATATTTTGTAAGTTTCCTACTGTAAATATATCAAAATTTAATTTTTGATTAGTAATATGCATTGCTAAGAACTTCATTTGAACAACTTTAAAGGTGATTTTTTTTCAATATTTAGATTTTTTTGCTCCCTCAGATTCCAGATTTTCAAATAGTTGTATCTCAGACAAACATCGTCTGATCCTAACAAACCACACATCAATGGAAATATTATTCATTCAGCTTTCAGATGATGCATAAATCTCAATTTCGGAAAATTTACCCTTATGGCAGGTTTTGTTCTCCACATTTTACAAGCAATTCATTATATTGAATCCTGAATATATTTTTGAATGTAGTAAGCTGCGATGAAAGCCAAAAGTAAACACACTGGAAAGAAAGCAGTGCTGTTTCTTTAGTTAATGAGTGATTGTTGGTTAGATTCATGCTGGAGCTGGCACAGAAGACGAATGGAGTGATTGTGACTAATGACAACCTGAGAGATCTGGTGGACGAGTCGCCCGCGTGGAGAGACATCATAAAGAAAAGGTTTCTGAATTAAACTCTTTTAATCAGTGCATTGCAAGTGCTTTTCCTCATTCTTTTTATTACTTTCATATAATATATTGTGATTGTTTTATGTGCAAAGCAAGGTCTTTGTATTGGAAGTGCCCCTGATGCGCCTTAAATGATCCAGTCATGAAGGCAGCACACTGGGTTTTGTCTGTGTGTATAGTTTTTATATCAGTCACAGCTGCTGTTGTTTACTGATGGAAGTGTTGTTTCAGTTTGCTTCAGTACGTGTTTGCTGGTGATCTTTTCATGTTACCTGACGATCCTTTGGGCCGCGGTGGACCTCATCTGAGAGACTTCCTACATAAACACAACAGGTGCTAAAATTCACACGACATCACACTGTCTGTCATTAAATGCACTGCCATTCAGAAGTTTGCAGCTGTTGTAAATTACTCTACAAACAAACACCTTTGTTTACGTTTGTGTGTTGCTCAGCAACCGATTCTGAGGAACTACATTGTTTGGCGAAAGAATACTGTTTCCATTACACATTATTTGCTCTGTTTTATTACAGCAATAAGCCCCGTTAAGCTGTAAATATTCTAATGTTCTCTAAAATATGAAAACAACAGTAACAGCTATCATGTGTGTGTGTGTGTGTCACAGTAGTTTACCTGTTCCCAGCAGTCAGTCGTTCGCAGGTGTGTCTGCATCCTTCTCTCCTCCGCGCACACACACAGAGCTGCTGCAGTACCGGGACTGGACCCCGGGGGGTCACGGCAGGGGTCAGGAGGTCAGGGAGCGGACGGCAGAGGAGACGCTGAAGCTGCGGGAGAGTTTAGTGCAGATGTTTCCAGCCCAGGAGAGCGTGATTATCATGACCCTGCAGTGTCACCCGACCGTCAGAGACATCAGCCGACTCACAGACCTGGTCCTGGAGCAGCAGGAGTAAACACAACATCTGGATCTGAACTGTGCTCAAGACAATACAAAACTCAAGATTTCCTTACGATTCCACAACTGTCTTCAGTTTTAAACATAATGTATACATTCAACAAGTGTAAATGATTAATATATGGTGGGCGAGCTGCATAAGAAAACACATGAAAATAGAAAAAGCTCCAGCAAATTAAGAAAACATCTTCATCAGTCTGACACATGTTTTCAGGTGTTTTTGTATCGTATGTCGTATTCATTTTAACTTTTTTTTACATCCAGTTGTGATTTTAGAGTTGACGCTTGATGTTTTGTTGATACTATTTATTTCCACATGTTCCTTTCTTGATGTAAGGATTATAAAAAACATGACGAGTGTAAGAGACCAAATCAGCCAAAGAATACGTCTTAATGAGTTTGGTTTTTTTAGATTTGCTCTAATCTGGGATGTTTACATTTTTAATTTTTATACAGATGTTCATTAATGTGCTATGTCCTTATTAAACAGCTACAGTATTCAGGTTGTCAGTGATCTCGTGATTTTTTTTTGCATTATCTGAGGTCATTGAACACGAGACTGATTTACTCAAGTTAATCATACTAGTGATGATTATAAATATTCATGACCTCAATGACAGAAGACAGAAATGTCATCATCCACACGACAAAAGAATGAGGATGTGGAAGTGTGTATAGGTGAACTAGCTCATGAATCGATGGTGCAGATCCCCTCCATCAGGCAGGTCTGGACCGTGTGTAGTGAACTAACAGTCAGGTTTAATGAAAACATGAATCCACTCCAGTCCTAATAACAGAAGAGACCACGTTTCCAAAAGTGATGCAGTTCCTGCATCCAGGAGTTCCAGGAGAACAGGTTTTAACGTCTAGACTTGTTTGAAAGCTGTATATTGTGAGAGTTCTCTTTTAACCAAATTCTCTCCTCTTTGATCCTCTCCTCCTGCTCTTCTCTGTTGTTCTTTGATCTAATGATGTGACCTCTGAACTGAAGAAGTGGATGCAGGGTTGCCATATCCTTCATATTGATATTAATTATATTATTACATTATTTCTTGTTCGACTATTAATCAAGTTATGGAAAGAGTGAATTGTGTAATATCTTATGAGATATTAAAGAGTCCTGCTTTATGTTGTACTTCTCCTCTCTAAGATGATGACGCCATAGTGTGTGTTAGTGTGTTTGGAACCAGTCAGAATTTTGTTGACTTGTGCATTGGCGCAATTTGTATCCTCTTACACTATATATTTCAATACATTCGCATTTGGCACATCTGGAGGAAAAAAAAAGTATTCGACAGCATGAAGTGAGGTGTGAGCATATACGTAAAATACAGTCATATACCAATATGCCCGATCATTAAACTGATGTTGCAGCCATTGATGACCAATATTGATTATGCATTGTTTTGTATGACACTGAATGCTTCATAAGAGTGTGTTTCGCACAGATATGAAGAGAGTTTATGAGAGTCGAAGTGAATTCAAGCCAAATTCGGAATGATCCTGAAATGAAGCGAAGGTGAGCATCCTCATCACAAATAGTCAAAAATGTACTTTGACTAACTGTGAGCTCTCTTTTCATGCTATTAATAACTCATTTTAGTTATTTAGTGGACAAATGCTATGGAGTCTGTCCCTATGTATACTGTCTTACTTTCATGTCTTGTTAATAATTCATTCTTATTTAAACTTTCACCTTTTCTTGTTTTGGGTATTTTATTTTGGGTTGACTCACTGGCCTTATTTAACATTTTTGCATGAATTATTCTTTATATTATTTTATGTTTGCTTTTGTTTTTGGTTTTTTTGTTTCCAGAATTATGTCTGTGAAGTGACTGGGCTTATCTGTTTTAAATGGACAAAATATAATTTTTAGCCTAAAGATGTTTATTTCAAGTCCTCAAGTATAACTGTACAAAACATACAGAGCCCCGAACATGACATGCAAACAATTTTTTTTTTATATATATATAAATCATGCACACAATTAACTAACTCATTCTCTCGATTTATAAATCATGCACACAGCTCAAAGGTCTGAAAGAGACAGACAGAGAAATGGCAGTCACATTCAGTCACCAGCAGAGGTCACAATGAAATGAGCACCATGTAATAAAGCAACTCAATAAGATTTATTTACAAAATAGGAAATATCCATACATGGTATGTACTGTACTGCACTGTGGCCCTGGTGCAAATGTAAAAATAAAAAATAAGTTCTATTTTTGGTAGATTTAAATGCCCTTTCAGGCCAAAAGTGAAATGAATAAGCCTCAGGCTAAAGAAATATAAATTCCATTCTATTTTATTGATTCATTTTTTCTTAATAGTATGGTTGAATTTTTGCTTGTTAGTACTATTTGTTATTAGTTGAAATGGATCTTTAAGACACTGGTTAATGAAATGGGATTAAATGTATAAAGTATATTTCAAATATTTAATTATTGCATATAATAGACCCATATCCTGATTTTTATTTATTTTGAGTAACACTGAATCTGTTTTTAGACAATTCGTATCAGTTAGCCACCTCATAATCAGTGTTGGGAACGTTACTTTAAAAAAGTAATTAGTTATAGTTACTCACTACTTGTTCCAAAAAGTAACTGAGTTAGTAACTGAATTACTCTATAATAAAAGTAACTCGTTACCAGGGAAAGTAACTATTTGCGTTACTGTAAAAAAAAAAAAAAAAGTTGCTATATGTCAAAGAATTTTTTTTTTTTTTTTAGTAGTTTTCACAAGTCAGTTGAAATAAGTAGAAAAGACAGGTGTTCGTACATAACTTTCGAGATTTATTGCACGTCAACAGACAGCAAGAGTTTTATCCTGCACTCTTTGTAAGAAAAGTGTTTTTGGCCACTAGCTTTGTAGATGCGTCACACATTACATACACATTACATGCACGTTCTTGCCATTGACTACAATGAATTTAAAGTAGTGCTTATATCTCCACCTTGAAAATGCCAACTTTTCATCGGATTGCTCCTGACTCGCCATTTCTGCTGCTGCTGCAAATCTCTGTGTAGCTGTTGCGTGTGTTTGACTGTGTGTGTTTGGCGCCGCTGGCGCGTGTGTGTAAAAACACTGGCTCTGATTGGCTACCATGAAACACATGACTCTGCCTTAGCCAATCATAATCGCTTATCTCGTTATTAACCCACCTGCTCACTCGCTGTGTGTGCCAGGGGTGCGTTCGGATTGCATATTAAATCAATGCATAGTAACGCACCGCATTTGACGTTCAGTAACGTTAACGGCGTTGTAACGACGGGAAAAGTAATTAGTTAGATTACCCCGTTACTGAAAAAATAACGTCGTTACCAAACGCCATTCTTTTAAACGCCGTTATTCCAAACACTGCTCATAATACATGTACGAATGGCTCGTGGTCATAGCAATGTAAAGATTTGATTTCAAAAACAGTATCATAGCTATTACACTATTTCTTGTCATGAATTTAAATCTTTTTGAATTATTACATTTCCCACTGGCATAAATGTCGTCAATGAATGGCAGCACCACAAAGTCGGGCAACTTGGAGCGAGAAACTCATTTTCATGCACACACATAAAGATAAAAAGGTAAAGACGACGGCGATCTTATTGATATAGCACCATTAATTACAAACCAAGGTGTTGCCAGGAGAAACAGGCTGGATTCAGATGCGGGTTAACTCAAAGCTTTATTTAAGCAGAGGAGGCAGAGAAGATGAGTCACGTTCCACAGGTTTCACTCGTAGTGAGAGGATGAGAAGCAGATGAGTCAAAAGCAGATGAGTAATGTTCCACAGAAGTTCGTATGACCGCCGAGACCGGAGGGATGACAGCTGGAAGCTTCTAGGAGCTCTGGGCTTGTAAGAACAAGGGGCAGAGAAATCAGCTAAACACACTGGAGCCTGAGGACAAGACACGACAAGGTGAGTACAAAGAACAGCTAGAAGATCGGAGCTATTGGTACGAGTAACAACAGTCTGACAATAGACAGAAAAACACAGGGAATAATAAAGGGGAAAAAATTAGAACATAGAGAACAGGTGGCGAGCAATTAAGGTTAACAACGGGGAAACAAGGGAGGTGGGGAAAACTCAAACAGGCAGACGCGGTGAGCTGTCAAACCATCCAAACACACACAAATACATACACACACCAAAGAGGCAGGTGATTAGCCCCGAGACCCGACAATACCCCCCCTCCCAGGAGCGTCACCTGGCGACTACAAGCAGGATTAAGGGGGGGAAGAGAACACCGGCTTGACCCTGGAAACATGAAACACTGGGTGAACCCGACCAAGAGTAGGAGGGAGCTTGAGCCTGATCCCCACCGGACTAACCACCTTGGTGATGCAGAATGGCCCAATGAATCTGGGTGCCAGCTTGCGAGAAGGCGCCCGGAGAGGCAGATCCTTGGTAGAAAGCCAAACCCGCTGACCACACACATAGGCAGGAGGAGAGGAGCGGCGACAGTCAGCTGCAGTCTTGGTTCGGCCAGAGGTCGACCAGACTTTCTCCCAGGTGCGATGGCAGCGCTGGACAAAAGCCAGGGCGGATGGAACCGCTGCGTCGGGTTCCTGTGATGGGAACAGAGGCGGGTTATAACCAACAGCACACTCAAAAGGGGACATACCTGACGCGGCCACAGGAAGGGTGTTAAGAGCGTATTCTGCCCAGGAGAGCTGCTGGCACCAGGAACTCAGATTGTTGGATGCTAGACAGCGGAGCATTCTTCCTAGATCCTGGTTGGCCCGCTCACACTGCCCATTGGTCTGGGGATGAAACCCTGAAGACAGACTTGCAGAGGCCACAATCTGTCTACAAAATTCCCTCCAGAACCGTGAGACGAACTGGGGACCCCTATCTGAAACCACATCCACCGGTAACCCGTGGAGATGGAAGACGTGATCCACCACCAGTTGGGCGGTCTCCCGGGCGGAAGGCAGCTTGGGCAGGGGGATAAAATGAACCGGTTTGGAAAAGCGATCCACCACCGTGAGAATTACAGTGTTACCCTTCAACGGAGGAAGCCCCAGAGACGAAATCAAGGGCAATGTGTGTCCAAGGACGGGAAGGGATAGTAGATTCAGTAGACCATCAGGAGGGTGATTGACAGGCTTACTTTGGGCACATGTGGCGCAGGCCAACACAAACTGTCTAACATCTGCGGCCATAGCAGGCCACCAGAAGCGCTGTCGGATGGCAGACAACGTTCTCCGAATACCTGGATGGCAGACTAACCTGGATGCGTGACCCCACTCAAGGACCTCTTAGCGCAGCGCAGCCGGCACCGTCAACCTGCCCGCCGGGCACTCTCCCGGCACCTGCACCCCTCGACCGGCCTCCTCAACTTGCTGCTCGATACCCCATGAAAGAGCCCCGACCACCACCCCCTCAGGAAGGATGGCCTCTGCCGCAAACTCCCTCCCCAGAGCACCGAACAGGCGAGAGAGGGCATCGGGCTTGGTGTTCTTAGATCCTGGCCGGTACGAGAGGGTGAAGTTGAATCTGGCAAAGAAAAGCGCCCAGCGGGCCTGATGCGAGCTCAGCCTCTTGGCCGAACGGATGTACTCAAGGTTCTTGTGATCCGTCCAGACCAAGAAGGGCTGCACTGACCCCTCCAACAAGTGACGCCACTCACCCAAGGCCAATCGTACCGCCAACAGTTCTCTATTGCCGATGTCGTAGTTACGTTCTGCAGGGCTGAGACGACGAGAGAAGAATGCACAAGGGTGGAGCTTCCCATCATGGAGGGAACGCTGAGATAGAACTGCGCCAACCCCAACGTCCGAAGCATCAACCTCGACAATAAACTGGGCCTCAGGATCTGGAACCAACAGAACGGGTGCAGAGACAAAACGGGACTTTAAAATGTCAAAGGCTACCTGCGCCTCCCGGTTCCATCTGAAGGACACCTTAGTGGAGGTTAAGGCTGTGAGCGGTGCAGCGATCTGACCAAAATTCCTGATGTATCGCCGGTAGAAGTTGGCAAAACCCAGGAAACGCTGCAGAGCCTTCCGCGAGTCAGGGACCGGCCACTGGGCGACAGCTTCAATCTCAGCGGGATCAGGCTTGATCCCCTCCGTAGAAATAATGTGGCCAAGGAACGTAACTGACTCAGCGTTTAATTCGCACTTCTCCGCCTTGACAAACAACTGGTTTTCTAGCAACCGCTGGAGAACCCGTCTGACATGCTGGGTGTGTAATTGGAGAGAAGAGGAGAAAATCAAGATATCATCCAAATACACAAAGACAAATTGATTAATCATGTAACCCAACACACTGTTGACGAGTCCCTGGAAAACGGCTGGAGCATTGGTAAGACCAAACGGAAGAACCAAGTACTCGTAGTGTCCCGAAGGGGTGTTAAACGCCGTCTTCCACTCATCCCCCTCCCGAATGCACACCAATTGGTAGGCATTGCGCAGGTCTAACTTGGTGAAGACCCGAGCTCCCTGCAATAATTCAAAAGCAGAAGACATTAAAAGGTAGGGGGTACCTGTTCTTAATAGTAATGTCATTCAAACCTCTGTAATCAATACAGGGGCGCAGGGAGCTGTCCTTCTTCTGAACAAAGAAAAACCCTGCACCAGCGGGAGAGGAGGAATGGCGGATGAGCCCAGCCTGAAGTGACTCACGTATATACTTGTTCATGGCCTCTCTCTCAGGACCTGAAAGGGAATATAAACGACCCTTAGGTGGAGAAGAGCCCGGGAGAAGATCAATGGCACAGTTGTAGGGGCGATGCGGAGGTAGCGAGGTGGCCCGGGCCTTACTAAAGACCGCCCGAAGATCATGGTACTCCGCCGGAACACCAGTCAGGTCAGAGGGATCCTCCTGAGGAACACAAGACACAGAGACAGGAGGAAAAGCAGCACCCAAACACGACACGTGACAAGACTGACTCCAGGCTAAAACTGAATTACTGACCCAGTCAATGTGTGGATTGTGCTTATGTAACCACGGGTGTCCCAGAATTAAAGGAGCCTTAGGGGAATCAATAATAAACAGTTCAATCAGCTCACAATGGCTGCCAGCAATACGAAGGCTTATCTTGGGTGTGACATGGGTGATGGTGGTAAGGGGACGGCCAGCTAATGACCATGCTGATACGGGACTAACCAAAGGAATTAGCGGTATTCTCCAACGTTGAGCAGAGGCAGCATCGAGGAAGTTCCCCTCAGCCCCTGAGTCCACAAGGGCGAGTCCAGCGTGAGAACGACCCTGGAAAGAGAGTTGGAATGGCAGCTGAGTGCGTGCTGCATGAGAGCTTGAACTGAGAACCGTGCCCACCAGGACTCTCCGCCTCACTGGTGGGCCCTGGCTTTTAACGGGCACTGAAGGGAGAAGTGGCCTCCCTTGCCGCAGTATAGACACGCCCCCGACGACAGATGCTCCTGCTTCTGTTGTGGTGTAAGCCGTAAACGACCCAACTGCATGGGCTCCTCCTCCGAGGGCTGTCAGCCGGCTGAACTGGCTGAAGAGGACTCTAGGTGGCGACACGGGGCGGGTGTTTGCCGTTGTTTGCGGCAGCGGCTGAGACGACCCTCAATACGGAGTGCGAGATTAATGAGATTATCCAATTCCCGCGGGAGCTCTATGGCCGCGAGTTCATCAGCAATGGTGAAATCTAATCCCTCAAGAAAACGGGCGCGCAGCGTGCTCTCATTCCAGCCACATGCCGCAGCTAAAGTCTGGAACTGGATGGCATTAATCAGTGACAGAGCTCCTCCCCTGTGACAGTCGCGATAACTGGGCCGCCGCCTCGTCACCCTGAGCTGAGCGATCAAACAATTTGGCCATCTCTTGACTAAAATCCGTGAAGGTGGCACAACAGGGAGCCCGCGATCTCCATACAGCAATTCCCCATTCGCGGGCACGGCCCGAAAGAAGTGTAAGGACGTAAGCAACTTTGGTCTCTTCATTTGCGTAACGCCGGGGCTGCAGAGAAAACACCAGCGAGCATTGGGAGAGAAACGCTTGACAGGCGTTAGGATCGCCATCGTAGACCGGCAGATTGTTGGCATGGGGTTCGGAATCGTGGGACATACCGGTGTGAAGAACGGACCCCCGGCTCGTTGCCTCTCGCTGAAGACCATCCACCCGTGTGAGGAGTTCGGAGACTCGGCACTAAGCGCGTCCACATCCTGCGCGGTGGTGCTGAGCTGGGTGGCATGCTGCCCTAACAAAACTCCCTGTTGAATGAGAGCCGAGTGAAGAGGATCAGATCCCGCTGAATCCATAATCTGGTCAGACTGTTCTATCAGGAGAAACAGGCTGGATTCAGATGCGGGTTAACTCAAAGCTTTATTTAAGCAGAGGAGGCAGAGAAGATGAGTCACGTTCCACAGGTTTCACTCGTAGTGAGAGGATGAGAAGCAGATGAGTCAAAAGCAGATGAGTAATGTTCCACAGAAGTTCGTATGACCGCCGAGACCGGAGGGATGACAGCTGGAAGCTTCTAGGAGCTCTGGGCTTGTAAGAACAAGGGGCAGAGAAATCAGCTAAACACACTGGAGCCTGAGGACAAGACACGACAAGGTGAGTACAAAGAACAGCTAGAAGATCGGAGCTATTGGTACGAGTAACAACAGTCTGACAATAGACAGAGAAACACAGGGAATAATAAAGGGGAAAAAATTAGAACATAGAGAACAGGTGGCGAGCAATTAAGGTTAACAACGGGGAAACAAGGGAGGCGAGGAAAACTCAAACAGGCAGACGCGGTGAGCTGTCAAACCATCCAAACACACACAAATACATACACACACCAAAGAGGCAGGTGATTAGCCCTGAGACCCGACAGGTGTCCGATGTGCTTTACAACAAAAATAATAATAATAATATTGTGTCTGTTGCTTCCCCTTTCCTGTTATGTTTGATTTAATTGATGTTGTTTTGTTGAATTAAAAAAAAGCTGATTACAAAATAATAAGAATAAAAACGTAAATACTATTGAATATTGGTGCTTGTGTTATGTGTTTTATTTAAGTATAATCAAACCCTTAACCTGGACAGTTTCATACACGCTCCAAAACACTGATTCGACACTTTAAATCGGACAGAGGAGACTAACAAAGCTGTAGTAGTTTAACTCATTATTCGTTAATATCTGAATACAAATGATTGGGACACTAAATTGAATTCAGCGAGTAAGGACGATTCCAAGGGCCCTGATCAGACGAGGATTGAAGAAACATTGACACTGCTCTTTCATCTGTCACATCTGATTTACAAATCAAATATACAAATGTGATACCGACATCAGATACACATGCAAATCATCTTGTGAATAGCTATAAAGCCTAACATGTGAAACATTATCGTTATCGTTATAAAAGCATTATCGGTAACACTTTAGAATAGGTAACACTTGTTAACTGTTAACTATGACATTGCTCTCAATAAATTCTTAATTTGCTGCTTATTAATAGTTAGTTGTTAGGTTTAGGTATTGGGTAAGATTGTGTGTGTGTGTGTGAGAGAGAGAGAGACCCTGGACCACAAAACCAGTCATGAATGTAGTACCAGTGTAAATTTATCAAAACTGAGATGTATGCATCATCTGAAAGCTGAATAAATGATCTCTCCATTGATGTGTGGTTTGTTCGGAGGACAATATTTGTCTGAGATACAACTATTTGAAAATCTGGAATCTGAGGGAGCAAAAACATCTAAATATTGAGAAAATCATCTTTAAAGTTGTTCAGATGAAGTTCTTAGCAATGCATATTATTAATGAAAAACTAAGTTCTGATATATTTACGGTAGGAATGTGCCAAATATCTTCTTGGAACATGATCTTTTTAATATATCCACACAGAGACACGTAGAGATGTGGGGTGTGTTTAAACGAGGTGTTTCAGGGAGGTGTGGATGAGTCTTAACTCTTATAAAGAATAACTCTTTTGCAACAGTTGAAATCACATCATGTGACCCCTCTAAAGATCCTACATTAGACTGCTGTGATGGTCTAATATGCTGATACACATCCTGATGACTCCCAGCTGTTAGTGTTAATTTATCACATAACAAACTGTGTTTACGTGAATACTCCACATGACATTTTAACATAATCATGTGCATATTTGACCATTCAAGCACAATAGTACATGAAAGAGCTAATTCAATTATATTGCGATCATATTCTCTCAGTGCACACACTTCTGCTGTGTGTCAGTCAGCGAGCAGCAGATTGAGTTATCTTCACTATTGCGCTTGAAAACTTTCATTTACTCTTTTGTTAAGGAGTTGAATAAAGGCTGCATCTTATGTTTGTGCATGATTTTCTCTAAATCTATAATCACTTCATAGAGCTACAGTACAAACATCTTTCTGTAGCTTGAATCTGGTGGTGGATGAATAGATGAACACAGTGTTATGGGTTTGAATGCGTTTGAACTCTGTGTGCCAGACATAAAGCTCTCTAAGCAAATGCTGCACATTTTGTAACTCTAAAGCAAACACTTGTCAGTTTGAATGAAGATTTCTTTAAGCAACATCATGACAGAAGACAAGGCCATCTGAGGGGCGTTCTGTTCTCGCGCTGCTCATTAGCCAAATACACAAACGATGGGCAGATCCTTAAATATGACTGAATCTGGGGCAAGGGGCAACCCCCATATTAATAAGACATTTTCAAGGAAAATATTAATATCAATGTGCAAATTATTATTTGGAAATATTTATTTTATTAGTAGGTTTGATCTACAGTATAGTATTGTACTATTACATGGACTTAGTTAAGTTTGTGTTTATTTCTGTATACGCTGTTTACACTTTTCCCCAGGTTTTGTCTTAAAGGGATAGTTCACACATAAGCATTTTGTTTTTCATCATTTTCCATCGCTTTATTTTTTTAAACATGATTTCAGATCATTCTTTTGTGGAACATATAAGATCCCTTTTTAATCACACAGTTGAAGTTAATGGGGTCCGATGAGGTTTGGTTCCCAACATTGTTAACAACAAAAAAAATATAAAATTAAATGTGTAATATAATATAATAGATCATATTATTAATATACAATTATTATCTCAAACAAAAAATGCTGACCTTTCCCAAAATATTAGTGTGATATCTAAATTGTCTGGCTGACGCACATCACATAATGTCCACTGACACACTTTGAATGTTATTTTCAATGTAAAAGAGATGTGTCACTATCAAACACCGAAACAGAGCACGACAGACTATTAAAACACTTGACGAAGTGGACAGATCTCACACAATCTCTCTCTCTCTTAACAGAGCAGCTCATTTGTGCCTGTGTGTGATCATCTGTTCATCATGAGGACTGAATTCATCTGCATGCTGTTATCAGGTGAGCTTCTTTTTAAACAGATTTTAACATTAAAATGCATCTTTAATGAATCTTGTGTCTTGTAACTTAAAATAAAGACATTGTGGTTCAGTGTTGTATATAAAAAGAAACTTATTTTAATTTAAAGGTTAGTTTTTTTTATCTGTTCTTCAGCTCTGATGTGTGTGATGTTCTCACAGTTTCATAATTATTTCTTTGTGCCTGAGAAAGTGAACTGGAGTGATGCACAGATGAACTGCAGACAGCATTATACTAATATCGCCACCGTTAATTATCTTAAACAAAATGTAAAATTGTAAAGAATGCATTAATGCATTAATTTTAGCGATTCTTATTTGCTACTTAAATCTACAACATTTTAAAAAACATAAAATATTAGATCAAGTAAGCAGTGAAACTACTCGCATCAAGGTTCAGACAAATATACACGTGCATCTTAAAAAGCAGATGTTTTGTGCGATCTAGTGGTTTAAAGGAATAAAAATATCAAAGGAGCCTTTCTAAAACTACTGTGTTTCCACTGTCTGCTCTTTCACAGGTTTGTGCATCTCATCTGTGATCTCCAAACAGTTTGTCTTTGTTAAAGAGGCGAAATCGTTCAGTGATGCACAGATGTACTGCAGAAGTGTTCACAGCGATCTGGCGAGTGTTGAAGATGAGGCGGACTTCAGCCGTCTGCAGGCTGTGCTGAGCGGGGTCTCGGATCCGAGCGTGTGGATCGGGCTGAAGAGAAGCAAGACAGACTGGTTCTGGTCTCTGTCCAACAGCACGTTCTACGGAGAAGGAGAAGCCGTGTTCAGACGCTGGGAGCCCGGACAGCTGGACAACGAAGGAGGAATCGAAAACTGCTGCGTCATCGGTTACACTGGGACGTTCTGGGATGTTCCGTGTGGAAGTCTATATACGTTCATTTGCTATGATGGTAAGGACAGTACAGTCTGTGAAAGTATTCCTATATACACAGAACTATATACAATTATATGATGCGTACTTGTCAGCCATAGATAAATGAAACCAGTGTTAGTGTCATTGAGATACTATTATACATTTTATTTATATTTTGAATGTTGTATTTTTAAATTTTTAATGTAAATTTTTTTAATTTTTTTGTCTATATATATATATATATATATATATAAATTCTTATTTTATTTTAGTAAATCAATTTAAATCCAATTATTTATTTTTTTAATTTATTTTTTTTAGTAAAAATAATAATAATAATAACCCAGAATGAAACAAACCGGTCAGATTTCTATAATAAACATGTATTACTTATGACTGACAAATATGCGTCACATTAGGTTCAGTAATTTGTTTTACAACTGTGTAATTTAAATGGATGGCAATTTTATGTGAAATTAATACACATAAATCTTACATTTAAGTCTAAATATCTGGTATTTCACTCCAAACTGTATTTTGCATTTAAAAAAAATTTAATAAAAAAAAGTAATTTTTTTCTTCTCCGCTGGTTAAAATAATTCGGGAACAATGCATTTTATTTATGTTGTTATTTTTATGTGCTATATAACTGTCCCCTAGCCCAAGTCCAAGCCTGATTTAGTTTGTTTAGTTGATTCTCAATGACTCAGTTTTGCTGTGGTGAACATACAGTGTGGTGTTATCACAGGACAGGACAATGCCCTTCAGAAGTACGTGTTTGTGAATCAACTCAAGAACTGGAGCGAAGCGCAGACGTTCTGCCGGCAGAAACACACGGATCTGGTCAGCGTCAGGAACACGGATGAGCAGCGGCTGGTCAAGGTGTTGGTGCCGCGGGGAACTCTGGTGTTCATCGGCCTGTTTAAAGATTCGTTCAGATGGTCCGATAACAGCATGTCCTCATTCAGACGCTGGTCTGTTGCTGAACCCAATGTCTCTGGAGATTGTGTTCTGCACCAACTGTCAGATATAAACGCATGGGCCACTCAGAACTGCTCTGAAACAAGACCGTTCATCTGCCAAGACGGTGAGAAGCAGCAGTTAATGTTCTGTGCATCAGTTGATTGGATGTTGAGATGTAGGCATGAATGCAGGGGTGGGGCTTAAATGAGAAGAAGTCTTTATTTTCCCATTCACCCGATCTCATAACCACATCTGTTCCCACAGAAGTGAAGTTGCAGGTCCTGAAAGTGAAGCTGAAATCAGGTCCCAATGTGAATGATCCTGTGATGAAGGTGTCCATCATGGAGGAGGTGAGTTATTGTTCCTCCTCATGTGATCGAGCTGAGCGTGAAGTATCGGTGTTGTTTAACATACGGCTGTCGTGATCTCAGATCCAGCAGAAACTCCTGAGTCTGGGGTTGCCTGAAGATGCCAAACTACGGTGGAGAGCTCAGTCTGACGGAGAGATCTTCCAGCCGCTGGAGAAGGACAAGAATTCATGCAAATAACATGCTGAAGACAGATCATTTTGTCCTTAGATCTTAAGCCTTCATAAAGATGCAGAATATCACATAAACCTCACATATATATATACAGTGTTGGGAAGGTTACTTTGGAAATGTAATAGGTTACAGATTACAAGTTACCCTGTTTAAAATGTAATAGTAGTGTAACTTTTTCAATTACTTTATTAAAGTAATGTAACTAATTACTTTTGAGTACTTTTTGATTACTTTTGTAAATTTGTGAAAATTAAAGAATAATAAATAAAAGCATATACATCAACTTAAATACAGTTATCTAATAAGCATGTGACGTATTCTGTGTAATAAAATCCTAAACATTGGTGTTTCTTTTAAACTGCTGTCTCTTTGTATATGATGATAGTTTTCAAAACTCAAAATAAGTAAAATGCACATGAAGTGACACAGAGCAGTTCTAGAAATTATGTTTATGTGCTCGTGTACTCCTATATTGAGGCAGCAGAGGTTGAAAACACCACGAGCTTCAGCAGGCCTATGTGTAGTAAATGAAGCCATGTCTTTGCCATTAATTTACATTGTCTGGAAAATTCAAACTCATACAAACAAATTCATGGACAAAACTATTTTTTATCTATTTTAAATCTTTAATTTGGGGACATGCAAAATAATTAAAAGTTCTCTCCTGAACTGCACCTTCACTTCCATTTTTCTCTTCAGTCTTTTTATTTTGCCCTGTTATGCATCTCTCTCATGACTTTAATACTCAAGATTAAACAAAACTATACTTTACAATACAATACTCTCTACAATACTACAATATCTTTATAGAAAAATCCTATATATAATCCATATTCTTCCCTTACAAAAATTAACCATGCTTTTATTAGCCTATATAAAAGTAAAATAACCATGAGTAATTTTTTTTTTTTTTTTTTTTGCAAATGGATTTGTATTTATTTTTAAATAAATACATTTGTAAAATAATTTTACATTTTTGGTTATCACAGTTAAACAATAGTAACCATTTTCTCTGGATTTATAGTTAAATATTAAAACGTTAATTTTCGTAAGGGTTGTGTTGTTGTCTGTCGTAGCTCCCCCTAAACCTATAAAAAAAATCTGAATTTTTTTCAGCTAAATTACTACTGTAACATTACAACAGATAATAATGGTGTCCTTTATATAGTATTTTGAGTGATGACTGATGAGCAACGTGCTGCTGCTTGATTAAATAAAGAAAAAAACAAAGACAAAAAAGCATCTTTACAGATGAAACTGACCTGAAACCCTGAACAGTAGTTCTGCTTCTCTGCTCCAGCTGTCCACTCTATTCTTTCTCTCTCTCTCTCTCTCTCTCTCTCTCTCTCTCTCTCTCTCTCTCGCATTGATTACTCGGAGTCTGATCCAAACCGTTTGGCGGAGGCGCAGAGAGCGCGCAAGTCATGATTAACAATTCATGACTTATTAGAGATTTAATTATCAAATGGCGGATTCGCAAATGATCGCTTTAGTACATTCGGCAGGCAATTATACAATAATGATATTAAATAGTGGGGCAAAATCGGCTGCCAGGTCACCGGGAATTGTCCCGGTTCTCCCGGTGTCCAGTCCGCGCCTGATTTCCACAGACACGCAGAATGTGGAAGTCATATATTGCATTTTTGGGGCTTAATATTCACAGACACTAGTCCATGTCATGTTTTGATTCAAGTGTACTGACCTACTTTTGATTTAGTCATCCAAAATGTGGCATATTGCGTCCGCGTTAGGCATTCCGTTTTTATGACTGGATTCTACGAAACAGACTGTGTTTCCGCATCCCGGAAATTATTAGGGCGTATGTCTCAGAATAGTCAGTGCAATTTGGGAAATAAATCAGTTAAATCTGTATGTGGATGCGTAAATATTCAAATGTAATCCCCTTTGTAATCGTTAAAGATTTCATAAGTAACTGTAATTTAATTACTCATTTTTTCGTAGTAACTGTAACTAATTACAGTTACAATAATTTTGTAATTAAATTACGTAACGCCGTTACATGTAACTAGTTACTCCCCAACACTGTATATATATATATATATATAGCCATATATATGCCATGTTTTTCTCTGTTGCTATGTGTACTGCATTGGGCTAACTGAGACTGAGTCATATCGCTTGCATTTTATTGCTCTTTTGTTGGTTTTGATTGCTTCTATTATCCACATGTAAGTTGCTATGAATAAAAGCGTCTGCTATCAGAATCAGAATCAGAATCAGAAAGAGCTTTATTGCCAAGTATGCTTGCGCATACAAGGAATTTGTTTTAGTGACATAAGCTTCCAGTACACAGAGACAACAACACACAGACAAAAAAAAAAAAAAAAATTACAAAAAAGGAGAATTACAAATTGGCAAATAAATAAGTGTATAAACAATTGTGCTATAAATGATAATGGAATAGGATTGAGTGAGATGCAGGAATGTTCTAGGATGGAGGGGTAACAAATAAATATAAGGATATTGCACATTTTTTGCATAAGCATAAGTTTAAGTGGGAGACATTTAACTGTTCATGAGGTAGATTGCCTGGGGGAAGAAACTATTCTTGTGCCTTGCTGTTCTTGTATTTGCGGCTCTGAGGCGCCGGCCAGATGGCAAAAGTTCAAAGATGGGGTGACTTGGATGTGAGGGATCCAGAGTGATTTTCTGAGTCCTTTTCCTCACTCTGGATGTGTACAGTTCTTGGAGGGTGGGCAGGGGAGCACCAATAATCCTTTCGGCAGTCCGAACAGTTCTCTGTAGTCTTCTGATATCTGATTTTGTAGCTGAACCAAACCAGACAGTAATTGAAGTACACAGGACTGACTCAATGACGGCTGAGTAGAACTGTTTCAGCAGATCCTGTGGCAGGTTAAACTTCCTCAGCTGGCGAAGGAAGTACAACCTTTGTTGGGCTTTTTTCACAATGGAGTCAATGTGATTGTCCCACTTCAGGTCCTGAGAGATGGTGGTTCCCAGGAATCTGAATGACTCCACTGCAGCCACAGTGCTGTTCATGATGGTGAGTGGGGGGAGTGCAGGGGGGTTTCTCCTAAAGTCCACAATCATCTCCACTGTTTTGAGCGTGTTCAGCTCCAGGTTGTTGAGACTGCACCAAACAGCCAGCTGCTCAACCTCCTGTCTGTAAGCAGACTCGTCACCGTCCTGGATGAGGCCGATGACTGTAGTGTCGTCTGCAAACTTCAGGAGCTTGACAGAGGGGTCTTTAGAGGTGCAGTCGTTGGTGTACAGGGAGAAGAGCAGAGGGGAGAGAACACATCCCTGAGGGGCACCAGTGTTGATGGAGCAGCTGTTTGACATGAATTTCCCCAGTCTCACTAACTGTTGCCTATCTGTCAGAAAGCTGGTGATCCACTGACAGATAGAGCTAGGAACAGAGAGCTGGGTCAGTTTGGTCTGGAGGGTTGTTGGGATGATGGGGTTGATAGCCGAACTAAAGTCCACAAACAGGATCCTCACATAAGTCCCTGATTTGTCCAGATGTTGCAGGATGAAGTGCAATGCCATGTTGATTGCATCATCCACGGACCTGTTTGCTCGGTACGCAAACTGCAGGGGGTCCAGTAAGGGTCCAGTGATGTCCTTCAGATAAGCCAGAACCAGTTTTTCAAACGACTTCATGACGACAGACGTTAGAGCCACAGGTCTGTAGTCGTTAAGTCCTGTTATCTTGGGTTTCTTTGGAATGGGGATGATGGTGGAGCGTTTGAAGCAGGAAGGCACTTCACACAACTCCAGGGATCTGTTGAAGATCTGTGAAAAGATGGGGGCCAGCTGGTCAGCACAGATTTTCAGACAGGTTGGTGTAACGTCATCTGGGCCTGGTGCTTTTCTTCTTTTGTTTTTCTTGAAGACCTGGCGCACATCATCAGAGGTATGGAGAGGGGGATTGCAGTGTTAATGGTTGTGTAGGGAGATGGTCAGAGTGGGTGTTGGGGGTTTCAAATCTACAATAAAACTCGTTAGCAAGTCGTTGATTAGCCTCAGTGCAAGGGGATGGTGTCTTGTAGTTTGTGATGTCTCTCAGTCCTCTCCAAACTGAAGTAGAGTCGTTGGAAGTAAACTGGTCTTCCAACTTTTTAGCGTAGGTCTTTTTAGCCGCTCTAATCTCTTTGTTCAGTGTGTTCCTGGCCTGATTGTACAAGACCCTGTCCCCATTTCTGTAGGCATCCTCTTTGGCCTGACGAAGGTGTCTGAGTTTTACTGTAAACCATGGCTTATCATTGTTGAATGTTAAATAAGTCCTGGTAGGAATTCATATATCCTCACAGAAACTAATATAGGATGTTACAGTCTCTGTGAGTTCGTCCAGATCGGTGGTAGCAGCTTCAAAAACGCTCCAGTCTGTGATGTCAAAACAAGATTGTAAATCCTGCTCTGTTTCGCTGGTCCATCTCTTCACAGTCTTTACTACAGGTTTAGCAGATTTAAGTTTCTGCTTGTAGGTCGGTATAAGATGAACCAGACAGTGATCAGAACTGACTAAATTTAAATGCATAAGAGATTATCATTACTGAATGAAATATTTGTGTAATTAATGCCATTTGAGATGTTGTTTCCATAGTGACATGCATCTTCAGAAATGTAAATGGTGATAACAGAAAGCCCTTTTAATGTGTAAAAACAAACAAACAATAAAACCACTAGAAGAGAAATAAATGTTGAACATGATCTATAACAACAGCAAGCAAACTCTGGTGAACTGTTGACGTTACATGATTGACAGGAGTTGGTTTTACGTTGTATTTTAGTAAAGTGTTAAGATACATTATAAAACCACAACTCACCTGATACTCACAAAGATACACGAATAAGGAACGTTTTGAGGATCTGGAACAATGTTTTCAGTGGATAAAAGATGGCAATTTCATTTTGGGTCAATTTTCATGTCCAATTAGCCAATCATTTTTCTCCAAATATACTGACAGAGTCGAGTCGCCGACGTGAATCCCATATCGGGCCAATTATTACACAACTAAAAACAATCAAATGAATAAAATAAAATAATAATTAAATTATTTTACTGGAAGTTCAGCATACAAGTTTAAGTAGAGCACAACGTTTCATTTTGCATGACCATGGAGTGATGCACTTTCCCCCGGAAAAAACTTGTTCATTTTTATTGTTATAACAATGTAGCGATGTATGAGGCACTCTCAAAACAAGCAGCTTTCTGTTGGTCAAAACGGCGGATCACGACCAACTCCAATCAGTTGCGAAAATCCTCTCAATGCTGTTGCAGCAGATCAACGTACTAATTTCACCGAAAACAAGACTTGCCTCTCAAGATACTGAAGGAAGCATATCTAGACAACTGCTCTTGAAGTCAAGACAAATATACTGGGGGAGAAATGTTATTGAGATCTGTTGGAAGTATCAGGTCTGTTTTCAAGTTCTGAAGTGTTGTAAATACTCATTGTGTTCCCAAAGCAAGTTGGTTATGGATTGACCTGCTCTGTTCGAGACTTCTTCTATTCAGCTCGTTTAGCAAATACACATATTATGTGTACATAGTATCATGCTGTAGCTTAGATTCATCAGTCATGTGTTTCGTTCTCTTTGAAGTCATTGTTCAAACACTAGAGGGAGTGATGCCTCTCTGATGTAGACCAGACATTAATGCTTCAAAACCTATTGATACTGTCATGTTTTCCAACCATTAATCCCTCAGCCCACCAGGACATATCACTTCCCAGAACAGAAGAGATCTCGTGGGAATTACAGATGGAAGTATCAGATATTTGTTTGATCAAAAGAATGACCCAGATGTCACAGCAATGCATCTTTTTTAATATTTATTCAGATGTTCAGATTTACCCAAACATCAACAAACAACTTGTGCTTCTATTTCTCCATCTTCAGTTGCTCTCCTTGCATCCAGAATGTGACTGCGTCTTAAGAACTAGTTTCACCATCTAGCAGATAAACAAGTTGTAGTCTTACTTTTCAGATTCAGACTATATTGTGAAATTATATATGTGAAAATAAAATCAGTGGGGTTCATTGATGATTGATTCCCAACAATCTTCAAAATATCCAATATAATGGTCCCAGAAGAAAGAAACTCCTACAGTTTTGGAACCACGTGAGAATTGATTGATTTGTATTTATTACTATTGTTATATAATATCATACACACTGATATCTAATCATAAACAAAATAATGATTCATAAGGCTTGCAATCATAATTTTAACTTAATGTCATGATTTCAAATTTGCAATAAACTCTAACGTCATTGTTAGAACAATTATGTCAAAAATCTAAGTCATAAATCAAAAACAAAAATAATTCCCCAAAATCCACCAATTAAATTCAAGGAAACATGGTGTTTCGAGTTCTCGCGCCACAAAAGAAAGAAATCTACATCAGCAAAGCTGGAAGACAAATAGTCAGTTATTCCCATGACTTTCCCTTTTGTTCTGTCACATGTGTATATTAATATAATTGACAACATGGTTATGATTACAGTAGTCACAGTTGAAGGCAGCAGTGCTCAGTGTTATGAAATATGACGGGGTTCCTCAGGGTTCGGCCCTGAACCGTCAGTCATGCCGTCCGACCGGTTTGTCAAGTTCAAGCGAACAAAAAAAATTGAACCGCCAACTATTTCGAGAACTGGAGTGACGGAGAGAGAGCGGAGGAGAGCTGACAGAATAGAGGTATGTTGACTTTCATCTGATTTTACTGCGTGTTTTTAAGAAACAAACATTTTGTTCAATGTGTGTTAAGAGGGACAGTGTCTTGTTTTCATCACATGGAGTTTATTTGATTAAAACTGTGATGAAATTGTAATTACAACGAGAATGAACAAGTGAGTAATGTGTCAGACTTGGTAGCTCTGTCACATGAAAACAGTGTGAGCTGAGTAAGATGTTGTGCCTTGCTCCATCATCTTCTACTGACTCAAACCAGCATCTGTAATGGCACCTTTAGAGATTTTTCTTTCTAGAAAGACTGGCAAAAGTAAGTTGACATGTTTAATCAAACATTTGGAGGATTGAACTCATGTTGCACTTCATCTCTCTTCTTTACTACACAAACTTGGACAGAGTCGAGCTACAGTGATCCAGATCTGTTCCTTTGGTTTTAGAAACCGGACTGGTATATTTTCAGTCGGCTTCATGAGCTGTTAGAGCACAGCGCTTGCAACTCTAAGGTCATGGGTTTGAATCTGAGGGACACATCCAGCCGCAGTCAGACACAACATAAACACAACAGGCCTGCGCTCTCATGATCTCCATAGGGGTGATCAATAATTATCTGTTCCTGGGTCAGTCTGATCATTTTTAGTTTTTTAATGTTTTCAGACGAGTGTACTTTGTGAAATTATGATTGTGATGTAAACAGGTAAATTTGGCCTCCAAATACCATGTTGTTGTTGTTTTAAATAGGTTTTTATTATGCCAGCTTTCCTCAAGAGGGTAATTACATGTGTGCTATCGGCAGATGCTTTTATTCAAAGAAATGTATGTTGCATTGAAGCTTTTATATACATTTTTTTTTAAGTACCAATTTTGCTGGGTATTGAGCTCCATACTCTACTGTACTGTGTACAAAAATATTTATTGACAATAATTATTTTTGAATTTTTTATTAAAATAAAATATTTACAATTTTATTATATTTATAATGTTTAATAAAAAACAAACATTATTTTTTTTTTTTGCATTTAATATTTTTCTCAGTTTTTCAGTTTTATGCTCTCGTGTTCTCATGACTGTTTTAACCTGATTTTAGTTTGATTCTTTTATATATATATATATATATGCATGCTGTAGTGTTTGAGATACAAGAAAGCTCTTAATTATTAAGATCAAAATAATAATAATAATAATAATAAATAATAGTAAAATTTGAATTCATTATTATTATTATCATTTTTCATTAATAAAAAAGCCACATTTTCTTGCCTTTTTTGTACCAACAAAGCACATACTGATAAAATGCATTGGGAATTGTTTAAGGCAAATAAATAAATGCAAATCAGTAATGGGATAAAGCAACTATTTTTGTTATCTGCATAAATCCCTGTTGCACATTTGGATTCTATAAAATTCAGTTGTCAACATTTGAAGTGGATCAAAACCTTTCATCAAAGTTGTCCTGAAACCTTACACCCAGATGCATTCTTGTCTTGGGACAACTTTGATTAACTTTTTTGATGCACTTCAAATATTTACTGTTATATTTGTTGCTCAGCTCAGTGATGCACCACCAAAAGCTTTGCTGCATTGATTAATATTTTATTCCTTCTCTGGCGTTTATCATTGTAAAGACCTTTGGTGTGAGTTACAGGGACAATAAGGGACGAGTTTATGGAAAACAGTGTCATATGAAAAGGCCAGATATGCAAATAAATGCAGCTAGACAAAGTCTTAATGACAGCGATCCAGAAACGCAGAGACGCCGACAGTGAAGTTTTCCTCAAAGAAACATCCGCAGGTAATGCGTTTTCAGATACTTTTCCTTCTTTATCGCTCGTGTTTGTGTGAGTCCAGCCGTCGTGAATGTCGTTTGCTTTGGGGTTTTATTTCACTACATCCTTGAGTTGCATCAGAGCATGTCTGCCAGAGAAATGACTAGAAAACACCAGGATGAACGAGTGAATGAAATGAGTGTTTCAGGAGGCCTGGACGAGCCCAGCAGCTTCCTTTGATACGATGAGAGCGGGTCAGATCAGACCCAGAGATAATATCCTAAATACAGCCCTTTGTTGCTCATTGACTCATGCACTATTGTAAGAGGCTTTGTGACTCACTGCTTCAGAAGAGAAAAGTGTTTCTGATCCCAGATCAGTGTTAGTGACTTTCATTATGTCAAATGCGTCACATCATTTTCTTCATCAGCATTTTTGTGTTTCCAGTAAAAACTTAAAACAAGCTACTCATAACTAGCCCAATCGAGGGGGTCCCCAGTTAAAAATCATATCTGGCCAATCAGAGCACGCCTCACTCTTCAGAACGATGAGCTTTGTAGAAATTGATGCGTTTCAGAAGGAGCATAGAGGAGAAACAATAATGTACAGTATGTGGAAAATGAACCCTTTAAAAGTTTACGTTTTAGGGTTTTTAAAAGTCTACATTTATTTGATCAAAAGAACAGCAAAATTGTGAATTAAATCTGTTAAAGTGTAATTTATTCCTGCATGTGTGTGTGTGTGTGCGTGTGTGTGTGTGTGTGTGTGTGTGTGTGTGTGCGTGCATGTGTGTGTGGGGGGGGGGAGAAGTATTTGTGGTATCCAGTTAATCCTGTTCATCTGAATTTACTTTGAACGTGACATAAGTAGGTTTGTGTTAGTTTGTTTTGTAGGTGGACTCTCTATAAATATCTCTGCTGTCTCAATTGTTGTTCTTCTGTTCTTATTTGAATGTTTGAGATTTGTTTGTTTTTATAGCTCAAAATATTAAAGAATAAGAACATTTGCAAGCGGCTGAATATGACACTTTGCCTCTCTGTACTGTAGGGAAATGAGTGCATTTGCATGTTTTGTCTGTGTGTGTGTTTGACCGTTTGTTCAAATGTGTGTTCATGTTCCCGTTGTCACATTGTTTATGTTTTTACAGTATCGTAATCAAAGGCTCATATTTGTTCATTTACCAGATGCATCTTTATATACACTCTTAAAAATAAAGCTTCAGGAAGGGGTTCTCCCAGTGATGCAGTAAAAGATCATTTTTTCTAAGTGACAAACATTTTAGAAATCTAAAGAAACTTTTGTGAAATGGAAAGATTCTTCACAGAGCCATCAATGCCCACATAATCCTTTATTTTCAAGAGTGTAAGATAACATACAGCGCATACTCTTGTCTTGCAGCTTTTCATTTGGCTGTGAATTTACATGTTTGTCAATGCATTTCTTGTGCACAAGGCATCCAAACCTGTCCTGGCGTCACTTGGAGCTGTTATTTTAAGTGATGTAAAACTAAATGTTTCACAGTTTTAAAAATAAAGGCTCAAAAGGGGGTTTTCATACTGACACCACAGAAGAACCATCAGTGCCAGTAAAGAATATGTTGCACAAAAAAAGTTTTTGTGTAGCCAAAATTGTTCTTCTATTGTGGAGATGTACGGAAACCCATAATACTGCTTATTGATTTTAAGTTTCAAATCAATTTTCTTCTTTACCATAGTGTCCTTCCAGTAACGGCTAACACATCTGACACGCTTCGGGAGGAGCATGGATTTACTTCAAGAGATTTGAAGAGCTCTGAAAACATTGGTCTTGATTAGTCTCAAACACTAAGAATCTGATCTGATCTGGACAATGGATGATTTAACTCCTCCCTAGCAGACATTATTTATCTTGCTGAAACTGTGCCGGACAGAAAACGTTAAAAGAAGCACAAACTAAACCCCAAAGACGGGCATGTTGGACAACTCAAAGGTCTCCGTCGAGCTGGGTGTCGCCAGGCTCGGGAACGTCGCAGAACCCCAGAAACCTCGACTGTCAGTGAGGGATGAGAACCGTCTTAGCTCTCCCAATCCTGACGAGGATCGCACCAGACATGCACTTAGCAATACTTCTTCTCACAACATCCCAGGCACATCCACAGACTGGACTGGACCTGATGGTGCTGACAGGAGACGCAGTTTGGCGACGTTATCGGAGACCTCGAGGACCTCCAATGCCACTACTGTGGTCTCTCAGAGCTCTCACGTCAGGATTATAGCGGATGATGAACCGAGGGAACCCCGTCGGACGTCCGGCCGCTGCTCGTGCTCCTGTTTCCGTGCGGTGAACATGGCGTTCCTGCGCTGTCTGGAGGAGACGCCGCTGCTGGTGTCTGGAGTAGTGCTGGCCATCCTCTTCTGCGTGACCATCATCATCATCATCCCCTCCACCGGCCGGGTATCAGTTACTCACCTTGTGTTGCAGAATTTTGTTTGCATCCCTGCTGGAAAAACTCGATTATACCTGATTAAGTAGATCACTCTAAGGAACAGGTCACCCACAACTGAAAATGTGCTCACCCTCAGTGGGATTAGTGTTTTCATCAGAAATGCATCACTGCATCAGTGTCTCATCAATGGATGCTCTGCAGTGAATGGGTGCCGTCAGAATGAGAGTCTGATAAAATCATCACAATAATCCACAGCACTCCAGTCCATCAGTGAACATCTGGAGAAGACAAAAGATGAAACACATCCAGCATTAAGATGTTTCTAACTCAAACACATAGAGTCTATAATCCATAATCCATTGAAGAGACACTGATGCAACGCTACATATCAACAAATCTGATGAAGAAACCAACTGCTAACCTTGAGGATGAGCATGTTTCCAGCAAATGTTGTTTTTTGGGTGAACTCTAACGTTAATCTAGCTTCAGCTTCCAGCGGGTGTGTTTCGACAGACATTGTCTGGATGTAGATTGTGTGAGGTGTTTGTTTCTCTCACACATCCAGAGCCTGAGCGTTCACGTGGCGGCGTTTGCAGTGGTGTGTGTGGTGGTGTGTGTCTGCGTCTCGCTGCTGCTGTGTTTGCCGTGTTTGCCAGTGGTTCGGCGAGGAGAAACACCTCTTGCGCTCTTCATCTGGTCCATGCTCCTCATCATCGCCTTCGTCTTCATCTTCACCGGAGGCGTCGTCACGGCCTGGGAACAGGTCAGCGGAGGACGCTCCTTTAGATTCAGTTACACTTTTATTTAGTCCTAGTCCTTATGACAAGGATGCTATTTATTTGTTTTTCATGCTTTCTGTAAGAACACAGATCTTGAAGATTAATGCAATGACCCCAAATATAATCTAATATCTTAAGATATACATTTACATACAACGATTAAAAAGTGATAAATACATTTTTGTTTTAATAAAATACATATTTGTTTTGTTTTAGTTAAAGCTAAACTATATTAATATGAGAAATGTTGCCTTTAATGTTTAATTCATTTTTGTAATTAATGTTAATGTAAAGTGACACATGTTTTTTATGGTTTAGTTGTAGTTGTCTATAACAGCTTTTTCTTCATCAGGTCGCGTTCTTTCTCTTCCTGTCGCTGTCCGTTTATACGGTTCTTCCTCTCCCGCTCTCTTGGGCTCTGAGCTTCGGCATCGGGACCAGTGTGTGTCACATCGTCATCATCAGTGTGTATGTGTCTGTCACCAACCCTCAGACACAAGACCTGGCCGTGCAGGTAACACACACACACACACACACACCTGAGCGGTTCATGGCAGCTCAGAGGAAATGTTATATGCAAACGTTGACCGTCAGCTAACACCAGATGATTTTCCTGCCGCCGCACATAGTCAAAACCTCTCTCTCTCTCTTTCTCTGTGTGTGTGTGTGTGTGTGTGTCAGCTGGTGGCGAACGCTGTGCTGTTCGTGTGTGTTAACGGTGTGGGTGTGTTTCACCTGTGGCACACTGAACACTCTCACAGAAAGTCCAACAAGAAGCGGGAGGACTTCAGCAGAAACCGTGCCACACAGGCCAAGCAGAAGCGTGACCAGGTAGAGATTTACACACTGTTCTTCATTCAGAGCCAATTTTCCAAACCAATCATACAGTTCTCGAAACAAAGACAGTTTTTACACATGCTCTAATTTGCTCAGTGTTTTCTGCAAAAGTCTACAGAAAACCGCACACACTTATCCATGTGTGAACACACAGGTCAGAATCTCAGGATGATCTGTGTTTTTGACTAAACTATTTGATTCTGACCGGGGAAGTTTGAAGTGTGCACAAGTTGGCATGTAGGTTTGAGATTGTGTTTATAGTTGTGAGAAAATGGTGAAATAGTGCATTAATAATAAATACAGTGTTTAATCGATGAACTCTTGTGTGCAGGAGCATCTGCTGCTGTCGGTGCTGCCGCGATACATCGCCATTGAGCTGAAGACGGAGATCGTCAAGCGTCTGTCGGATAAAAGCAAAGCCCAAGAGACCCCATCCAGTCGCTTCCACAGTCTCTACATACGACAGCACAGAGACGTCAGGTGAGATCACACACACACATTGTTTCTCTCTGGAGTCGAGTGTAAAGCCCAGCTCCTCGTGGCCAGCGGGTGTTTCTGACTGAAGTGGTGTTTTGTCTCTGCAGTATCCTGTACGCTGATATCGTGGGCTTCACACACCTGTCCAGCACCTGCACACCTGAGGAGCTCGTGGCCGTCCTCAACAAACTCTTCGGCCGCTTTGACGACATCGCTAAGGTGCGCAGATCTGCCTTTCTGCTCGGCTCGGCTCATAGTTAACACGCTCAACTCGTTCTCTTCTCTGACGTCTCTCTGCAGAAGAACGGCTGTCTGCGTATTAAGATCCTGGGCGACTGTTATTACTGTGTGTCGGGTCTCCCTGACCCTATCTCTCATCACGCTCGCAACTGTGTTCAGATGGGTCTGGACATGTGCACGGCCATAAAGTGAGTCCCCCCGTCCAAAAATCATCACCCCACTATCAGCCTTATAATAGTGCCGTCTATAGACTATGATCGTTTTAACTTATTGAAATACTTTCTGTTTTCACTTTAGTTGAATTCTTTGTAATGTTTGTTTTGCCATTTTTATTAATTTTTAAATTATTATTATTATATGGCAAAAAATACTTGATTATTTTATTATTTTCAAACAATGTATTGTTTTTTTTCTATTATATATGTTTTTTTATTAACTCTACAATTGTATTATTGCTGATATTCTCTAAATTTTTGGTAATTTTTAGTACATTTTAATTGTTGTGTTAATAATAGTGCTGTCAAACAATTAATCGCATCCAAAATGAAAAAGTTTTTGTTTGCAAAATATATGTGTGTTTTATGTGTATATTTATTATGTATACATAAATACACACACAAACACTATATATTTAGAAAATGTTTATATGTATTCATGTTTAAATTAATGTAATTTATATCATATATAAATATATTTAATAAATAACCATAATTTTTATGAAATATATACATGCATGTGAGTGTATTTATATATAAATGAAAAATATATACAGTACACACACATACATAATGTAAAGAAAAAAATTATTTTCTTTATTATTTGTGATTAATTGCTTGACAGCGCTACTTAATTAATATTATTATTTTAATATTTTTTATTATTAATTTCAAATAATTTTTCATTTAAATTTATTTTTATGAGCGCTTTATTTGTATCAATTTTTTAAATTAATTTTGTCATTAATTTTATCATTAACTCTTTTTATGTAGACCGTCGGTCCTAAACAAAGTACAATCCAAAAAGGATCTTTGCGTCAGCGTTGGTTTAGTTTTTATAAATATTTTTTAATTTGAGCTTATAATTCGTATCTATAATTTTAGTTTTAAACTAAAAATTTTGTAATTTTTTTTTTTCCTTTTTTAAATTTCCATATCATTTGTATTTATTATTTTTAGTTTGTTAGTTCATTTTTACTAACTGTGACCATGGTGATTAGCTGAAATAAAATCAGTTTAGGATTATATATATATATATATATATATATGAAAATGTGTCTGTCTTGAAGTGTGGTTATGTGTGACCTCTGACCCCTGCAGTAAGCTGAGGGAGGCGACGGACGTGAACATCAACATGCGTGTGGGCGTTCACACGGGGAACGTTCTGTGCGGAGTGATCGGTCTTCAGAAGTGGCAGTACGACGTCTGGTCAGATGACGTGACTCTAGCCAATCACATGGAGTCTGGAGGAGTGCCTGGGTACCTTACACCGCTCACATCTCAATACTACTGCAGTGTGATCAGTGATGATGATGATGATGATTCCTCACAGGAGGGTCCACATCACGGAGGAGACGTACGCTCACCTGGACGGGAAATACCAGGTGGATGAAGGAAACGGCGAGAGTCGTGATTCCACGCTGAAGGGAAGGAGAACGTACCTGGTCATCGATCCTAATACAGATCTCTACGATGTCACGCCTCAGGTGATCTACAGTCATCATTATTGACTATATAGATAAGTTATCTGTCGTAGGAACCTATGAAATACAAAAATTCTGTCTAAACAGTTGAATTAATACATTTTTTCACAAATTTAACAATGCTTTTAAAATGCGATCAAGTAGGAGATATAACCATTTCTTTATTGTTTGTCAAATGAAGTGCTTCAGGTTTTGTTTGTTTGTTTTCATTGTTTATTCAATAGTAATTTCTTAATTTTCTGGTTTGTTGCTAATAGCTTTGCGTTTTTTTGTGTGCTTTTGTAAAATAAAGTGGTTTGTTGTGGTTGTTTTCGTGTGTCTCAGACCAATGAGCTGAAGGTGGACAAACTGGTGAATCGTCCGAAGCTGCGCGCGTCGGTTCGGATGTCGCAGTACCTGCAGTCCTGGAAAGCCGTCATACCGTTTTCTGGACTCAACCAACCACAGGCTTCGCTCGCAGCCCCGCCCACTCCTGCCAGCAGTGCCAGCCAATCACAGCCGGCAACGGTCAGTGTCAAATAATGCTCACCGTCCAATAATACAGAATCATAAACGCTGCATGTTAATTCCTGTCATTCCTTTATTTTGTCATCAGCAGGAGCTCCCAGAGATCAATACTCCTAGGTGAGAATCAAAGGTTTATTCAGCAACATCAATGTTGTTAGTGCACGTACCAAATAAATACTTACTTTGGATCACGTACCAGAATCCACCAAGAAGAGATCCGAGCTCAGTTTGCTCTGCAGTTCAGATAAATGCTGTAATTCCCTTTTGTTTCTTTTCTCAGACCTTCACAAGATAATGTACTGATGGACTCGTTAGACTCACTGGGCACTGAAGGGTGAGCAAACGATCCATCAATCTACTCTTAAATCTAGTCTTCACAGTGAATAAGACATCATATAATGTTTGATTTAATATCATCTTTTTATTGTTTAGGACACGAGCGAAGCTGAACAGTGTGACATTGTTTTTTAACAATTTTCAGCTGGAGAAGCAGGTGTGAATTATTTATGACCCTGGAGCACAAAACCAGTCGTAAGGGTCAATTATTCAAAACTGAGATGTATGCATCATCTGAAAGCTGAATAAATCAAATAAATGGTTTGTTCGGATAAGACATATTTGTCTGAGATACATCTATTTGAAAATCAGGAATCTGAGGGAGCACACAAATCTAAATATTGAGAAAATCATCTTTAAAGTTGTTCAGATGAAGTTCTTAGCAATGCATATTAATAATCAAAAACTAAGTTCTGATATATTTATGGTACAGAATTTATAAAATATCTTCATGGAACAT
>NC_081757.1:330516-333016 GCF_963082965.1 Carassius carassius
CATCAACCTGCACTCCTTCAACAACTTCAAACTAAGGATCGGTACAGCACACACATCATTCATTTAGATAGATATAAAATAAACACTGTTCCTCTGAACTTTCTATTCATCTGTGAATCCTGAAAAATAAAATGCATCACAGTTTCCACAGAAATATTGAGCAGCTCAACTGTGTTCATCATTGATAATAATCAGAAATGTGTCTTGAGCAGTAAATCATCATATTATTCTGATTTCTGAAGATCATGTGACACTGGAGACTGGAGCAATGATGCTGAAAATACAGCGGAGCATCACAGAAATACATTACACTTTGACACAGATTCACTCAGAAAAGAGATAAAACTATTTTAGTGTATTTACTGGATTTTTGATCAAATAAATGCAGTCTTGTTGAGCAGACCTCTTTTGAAAACACTGTACAGTGGTATGTATCTAGCATCTCTCTGTGTTGTGTTCAGGTATAAACCACGGTCCTGTGATCGCAGGAGTCATCGGCGCTCATAAACCTCAGTATGACATGTGGGGAAACACGGTTAATGTGGCCAGCAGGATGGACAGCACTGGAGTCCTGGACAAAATACAGGTGACGCACCTCAAACATCAGTGTGTCAACACCTCAGAGATCTGTGTCAGTGTCTGACGCTCAGCTGAGTGAGTGTGTGTGTGTGTGTGTGCTCAGGTGACGGAGGAGACGGCGCAGGTGGCTCAGACACTGGGCTACAGCGTGACTCTGAGAGGAGTCATCAATGTGAAAGGCAAAGGACAGCTGACCACGTACTTCATCAACTCTGAGCAGTGACCGCAGCACGCCGTCTGAACAGGACAGAAACAAAATACTCTTAGATTTAACCAATTCTAGACCTTCTGACACTGAAGCTTCTGCTTCTGAAGTTAATCTATTGTTTTAAACAATGCCAAGTGACCAACTTTTCTCCGTTTCCAAAGACTGTAGTTTTATATTGAATCTCTAGTATTCCTCCTGAACTTGTTGCACTTATTTATTAATGTTTGCTAATATTTATTTGATGTGTTGTATGTTTGAGAAGTAAACGTGTATGATATCATGTTCAAAATAAAGTTCAATGTTTCATTAAAGAGTTGTTTGTTGTGTTTTAATGTTTAACTATTTCGTGACTAATGAAATGGCTGACTAACAACGAAATAAAAAAAGTAGACTCTTAAAAAATGTTTAGTTCGTAATGTATGGAGGCTTATCTTAAAAATAATCATTGAGTGTTTTCTTTTTTATTATTATTAATAACATAATGTTTTTGGCTGGTAAAATCATAAATCCATAACACAAACTTAAGTAGTAAAAGTAATAATAAAAAGTTTAATAGTAATGTTTTTTAATAAGATCTAAACAGAAATATAGTGTGTTTAGTTGTGTCGTTTAAAAATAAATATAAATTATTATTAAAAATAATAATTCTTAATAATATATATATATTTATTATTAAGAATAATAATTAACGGATTTATTGGGTGTTTATCGCTGATCGCGATATTTATTTTAGAGCTAGCTCTCTGACGTCATATGCTGGGGACGGAAGTGCGGTCCGCGTGACGACATCTGCAGGTTCCTGAGTGTCAGCAGAGCAGCAGCAGCGCTTTTGATGTTGCGTTATTGTTTCATTTAATCGTTAAACCTTATTTAATCCGATCATTTACTGCATTAGACGAGCATTACTCGTCCTTCTCGTTTGATTAACGGCTGATCGAAGCGCGTCGAACGGTGAGACGATCAAACACACAAATATAACTCATTAATCAGCGAACAGGACTAATTCACTCTGTGTTTAAATATCTGGAGTGCAGAAACCGATTGTGTGTATTAATGTGTGTATAGATGTTAGGTGTTCATCCCTGAATCATTACAGTTTCAGAAATGTCAAACTGGATTGAGAAAGCGTCCGTTCTGTCCATGTTTAGAGATTCACTGTCAGACATAACGACAGAAACCTAGCAAACCGAGAGAATCAAACAAGCTGCGTTTTATTTGATTATTAAGACACTTTGTTTAAGAATAACTCACTGTGTTTGTGTGCAGCTGCAGCGATGACGTCACCGGGGGGCGGGGCTCTGGCCACGAGGGGCGGGGCCACGGTCAGGAGGATGAAGTGGTCTCTGGAGCTGAGTCTGGGCAACAGCAGGTGCTGCATCACATCTGTCCTCGTTAACCTTGTCAGCACGCCTCGCTGATGCTCTTCTCTGTGCTTCTCAGCAGGAGCCGCGGTGACCGACAGAGCAAGGACGGAGACGTCATGTATCCGGTGGGATACTCGGATAAACCGGTGCCGGACACCAGTGTGCAGGAGGCCGACCGCAACCTGGTGGAGAAGGTGATGCTCCAACCCTCTGATATATATCACTAAACCATCTCCACACTTCACCAGACGGGAACAAAACAGTTCATTTCCCAAGAGTCCACATGAGCTATACACACAACTCCGTTCTGATATCTCTTCATATAACAGAGTAAATGAAACATCACACT